>NW_020884912.1:3211732-3476557 GCF_003945725.1 Corapipo altera
CGGGAGCGGCGCGGGGGGAGCGAGGCCGGGCCGCGCCGGGCGCGTCCCCGCGGGGCCCGTGACGGTGACAGCGCGGCCGGGCCGCGGCGGGGCTGCGCGGCCGCACCACCAGCAGGAGCAGCAGCAGGAGGAGGCCGCCGGCGGCGGCGGCGGCGGGGGGGAGGCCGGATCGCATCATGGCCTCGGGTGGCAGCGGCGGCGGCGGCGGCAAGATCCGGATCCGGCGGCACCACCTGGGAGCCGGGAAGCCACCCTACACGAGGGGCAAGCAGCAGGTGAGGCCGCGGGTCAGCCCGGTTGAACCCCTTCCCCTGCACCCGCTCCTCTCCCCCAGCGCTCCCTCAGCGGCGGGAGGAGGCGCCCGGGAGGCCCGGCCCGGCCCGGCGGAGCCGCCTCTTCCCTGCGCCACCCTCTGCCCTCCGCACAGCCCCACGTGCGCGGCTGCGGGCCGGCATTTCCCGGTGGAGTGGCCCCCGGGGAGGGAGGAGGGAAGGGTTTCCCGCCGGGGCCGCGGGGATTGTGGGATTTCCGGGCGCTCGCCCCGCTCCGGCCCCGCCGGCCCGCGAGGGGCTCCTCACCTCCCCTTTGTCTCCCGCCTGTCCCCGCTCGGCAGGAGCAAAGGCGGGAGGAGGAGGTGGCGGCTGGGAAAGGGGTAGGTACGCATTCCCTCGGCTGGCGAATGGAGCGGGCTGGCTCCCGCTCTGCGGGATGCTCGTTTTGTCTCCGGGCTACCTGGTTAAATCCTGGTTAAATTGGTTTAGATTGCGTTACCACGTGTAGTTCCTCCTCAGGTTTGAGTGCGTCGCTTCCAGTATGCGCTTTCTTGGCGACTTCCATATTGTGGGTTAGTTTGTGAGGGTGCTGAGTAGGTAGGCATCTTCCATTGTTTTCTCTTTTTCTTTGTAGGATTCTGCCTGCAGAACCCTTAGGTCTGCATTTGGTCGTTTTTTCAGTGTCTTGCCTGTGCTTAAACGTGCAGTGCAACTGAAATGTAGCTCTTAATCATAAGGCATTTTTTCCTCCTTTGTATTGTAGGACAGAGTTAGATGGATTTAAAAACCCCTACTTTTTGTAAATTGTGATACAAAGGTCCTGCACCATCTAGAGTGACTGCAGGGGGAAGAAGCAAAGATCCTTCCCATCTGCTGTTTGCCAAGAAATTTCAAGATGCCCAGAAACTGTGCTCTGGAAATACCTTCCATGTGTATTTATGAACCTGAAATTGACTGTTCAGCTAAAACGTTTACATTATTAAATCGGAAATATAAGCTAGGGGACTGAATATTATATGCAAAATTGAGGGGGTGTTACACATGAGTTGTTACTCAGTTAGTCTTTATTCTTTGGGAAGTACTATACTTAGTCTTTTATATAGTAAACTGCTCAGCAATGTCCTTGTAAAACTGTCAAGAGGATGCTTCATCCAAAGAGTCACTGCGCTTACAGAACAAATGTTGAAAGTTCTTATGTGAATGATATAAGGATAACATTTAAATTGTGATATCTTATATGTGTTGATACTATGTAAATAGCTGGTAAACCTTACACATGAATTTAAAATAATTAATGTAGATGGTTTCCTGACTCTTCTATTGTTTGTTGTCTCTATGTGTTTTCCAGTGGGTTTATTTAAACAATGTGCCAAAGCAAACATGTGCTTGGGGATATCTGTGGGATTCTGCCCAGAGAATGGGTACTGCAAATCGAATACACAGACCAAATTAACAAGTAATATGTTGGGGGAAATATGGTAAATACGAAAACCAGTAGGTGTCAGATATGTACATTTGTTACAACGGGTAGCTTTTTTAACCCTGTGCAGGTTGCTAACTTGCATTACTTAAAAAGACGAACTCTAGGTAGGTAAGTGACTTAAACTGAAATTAACTGAAGTGTTCCTGTTTTCCATATCACATCTACTCTGCAGAAGTATTCCACGATTTGGTGTTGTCTCTCATTACTGAGTTTGGGAAGACGTGAAAGTGCTCAGTGCAGTTCTGATATGAGGTTATACCCCTGATTCTGAACTCCTGCTCCCCTAATTATTGTCTATAAAGTAAGTTGGTAGAAATACTTTATTAGAGCTTTTCTAGGTGCTTGCGATCAAGACTGCAGTCCTGAAAACTCTCTCATGAAGCTCTGAAGGTGCCTAAGCACTGTACACAGTATAGCTAATAGCTTTAAAGTTCCTAGAGTATCTAATTTTTTTTCCACTTGAATGAGAGGTGAGTAGCACAATACCAGGCTTACAATTGTAAGCCTGGTGTCATGTTTTTTTGACGTCTTGTTATGCTTTCTCGAAGTTGTTATTTTGCCATAGTCTCCCGGAAAGCTCAGTCAGGTGAGAGTTCTCCAATCATGTCCAACATGTGCTGCAGAGTCAGTCTTCTATTAAGTGCAGTGATGGCTTTGGAAGACAATTGGAAGAGGAGATGCTGCTGCTTTTCAGAGATGCTTAGCTAAAGCATTTGTTCAGAATGTGGTAGACCCTGCTTCAGATTCCTTTTTTGCCTGGAGGCATCAACCCACATCTTCCACTTTCTGGGCAAATATCCCAGTCGTCAAGCTGTGTGTTGTCTTCAGTTCTTCTGACTGAAACTGTGTTATTATCCAGAAAAAGAATTTGTGATTCACTGAGCCAGGAAGAGGAGGTATAAGAAGATGTTGCCTTCCAAGACTAGAGACATACAGGATCCGATCCTTTATTTCAGAGGTTATTTTATATGTTCGTGGAATAAACATGTGCAAAGCATAGTATTTCCTGCCCTTTGCTCCCCAAGTCCCTGATAGGCAGCCATGCTTCTTTATGTTTGTATGTATGTTTTTTTAAGTCTAAAGCATTTTTTTAAACCAACCTCAAAGAAGTGAGGTGAACAGATGATGCCTGGTAGATGTGACTTGCAGCTTATGTATTGGCCTGGAAGGTGGAGATGTGGGTACAGATTGCCCTACAAGCAAAGGAACTAAACCTCATTATTTTCCTTTCTGAGCTACCACCCTGCCTTATAGGAAGTGCACTGTCAGCAGCTGTATTACTAAACCAACAATAAAAAAGTAGCAGCACTGCTAAGTAAAGATGGTATTGACTCATCCACCATGAATATCTGTGGTGGGGGAATTGCTTCTCAGAAAGAAAAGGGCCTTTTGTATCTTCATGTTGGGTGTTCTTGGAGTAGAACTGCAGAGGTCTCTCCATTGACTGTGCTTTCCTGGTGGCACAGTGTTCACAGCTACACGCTGAGTGCACTGACTTTAGGTTACACCATGCTTAGCCATGCTACCTGTTTACTTAGACATCTCATGCTGAAATATCCAGCCACTTCCTGCACTGTTTAAGAAGCTTAGGCACTTGAGTTAAAATTATGGCTTCTTTGAGAGCTAAGCACATGCAGGCGAGGGAGCTCTTGTGTCCGGAACCTGGGTTTCATCTTCTGGATGTGGCCCTAGTGTTTCTAAATGCCAGTGTGTCCTGGTCATTTAGGTAAACTGATGATTGGAATTACTAGGGCAGATGTGTAAATGGGAGGAATGTTTACATTGGTGACTTATTAAGCTTCTAGAATAGTATCTGTATGTTTCTATTGTCATTTTTATGTGTGTACTGGTTTAGCTTGGAACAGGGCCATTCTCATCCAGGTAATACAGATTTCAGAGATTTTAAATGTGTCTTACAGGAGAAGAGACTAAAATAACTTTTTCTGGTAATCTTTTTTTATTAGATAATTGACCATTGAAAGTGTCAACGAACTTTGATTCTCCTGGACTTTTAAACTCATACAAGCAGATTTAAGTATGGGAAAAAAACCAGTTACCTGAAAAGTGTTTAACCTTCCCATAAACTTGTATATATATGTGTTAAGCTTCATCTTAGGGCTGTTTAATATCAGAGATAGTACTTGTAGATTAAAAGTTCTGCTAGGGAGCAATATGTTTTTGTTTTTTCTTATGTGTGTACGTACCAGTGCATATTTATAAAGTAGATGTGCTACACTGATAATACAAGAAAATCCAAAGATGTTTTCCTTGATGAAACCAGCTTAAGTTTCTGCATGTTTGTAGTTGGTCTTGTGCTGATTAGTTAGGACATTACCTGACAACGGGGAGGAGAAGGCCACTGAAAGTCACTTTCACTGGTCCTGAAAACCCCTCTAGATTGGTGAGTTTCATAAAGTCATTTGAGTCATTCTGGAAGGTTCTTTCCAGAGGGAATAGCTACAGGATCAGGAACTTTAAGTATGTAATGACTAAATCATTGCATGTCACCTGCTGTTGTCCTGAAGGTAGGCCTTGCTGGACAGTGACTACAGTCAGTGGGCAGGTGGGATTTCATAAACCACCAGGTTTATTTTGTGAGGAAATTTGGAAACTCTGATGCTAAAAGGTTCCTGGAGTATCGTATTTAGTAATGTTTCATAAACCTTGGGCAGGAAAATATTAATTTAAAAAGATCTTTATTAATAATTTCTGTAGGGACCTACACAAGTACAATTGTATTGGTTTAACTCTATCAACAGGATTGCACCTTGAAACATGCTTAGGTATTTGTATTTGTATGCAGCTCTCTGCTTGATTTGGTTTAGTAGCAGACCAGCGCATTGTGCTAAAACAAATAGATTGAAAGAAACGTTTAATATGTATTTAAAGATTTGTTTTAAAAGGACGGGCTAATAGTCAGCATCAGAGGCTTTGTCTCTGCCCCAACAATATCAAATTATATTAGAAAAACAGATGTTTAAATTTGATGCTTGGCTTTCTACTGCTGCCGTAAACAAAAATGTACCGTGATTGGGAAGAACTTGTAAAACTGAGATACTGACAGTTTTCTCTTGTTTAGGCTAACAGTACTGTCAGTGGTACAACAAATTGTAGATGATGATTATTATAGCATTTTATTAATATTCTGGGGTTTGTCTTGCAAAGTGTTGTCGTGACAGGCTTGGAGGCTGTGAAGTGTTGGGGAAGAATATTAGTGGGCACTATCTTAGGAGGAAAAAAAAAGCAGATGAAATAATTGACTGTGTTAGCTGGGACACTGCAAATTGTCTTTGGTTGCTGGCAGCACATCACTTCCTCTGAGTTATTTATTCCTCCAGTCAGTAATTAGAACCAGTTCTTGCTCCCCTGCCACAGACAAACTGAGCTGCTGTTGATTCTAAGGACTGCAGGAGGAGAGAGTTAAAAATCTCGCATGCCCAAAAATGTTTGAGCAGAAGTATTTCACATTGGTGCAGATGGTGGGCTACCATACCATTGTGTAAGGAATTCATAACACAGGGGGATGACTGGCTCGGTGGGCATGGGGTGAGTGGTGGATGTTGTTTACCTGGACTTTAACAGTGCCCTCAGCGTGGTCTCCTGTGTGATGATCCCTGTTGTCCATTTGGTGAAATATGGACCTGTCAGGTGTACCATAAAGTGATTAGAAAATTAGCAGGACTGTTGACCTCAGAGGGTTTTGATCAGCAGTATAAAGTTACAGTGGCAGCCAATGGCTAATAAAGGCTGTCAGGGATTGCTATGGAGACCGATGCTGCTATATGTCTTTACTAAAACCTGGGATGAAGGAATGGTATGAATCCTCAGGAGGTTCCCTGATAGTACCAAATCTGGGGGAACTTCAGTCCTGTTGTATGAAGCAGGTTAGGGCTGGCATTGAGGGGTCTTGGCAGAAACAGGCTGTCAAGAACCTCATGCATTTTAGTAAAGGCAGATGTTAAGTTCGTCATCTGGAATGAAACAACCCCACCCACCTACCTGCTGGACAGCAAGTTGAACCTGAGTCAACAGCATGCCCTGGAGGTGAAGGTGGCCAGCTGCATACCGGGAGGTATTAGTAAAAATGTGGGGAGGATGTTCAGGGAGTTGTTTTTTTCCCCTGTATTCAGCACTTCTGGGACTGCATCTGGAGCATTGTGTTCAATTTTGGCCTCTCCTGTAGAAAAAAAAAAAAAAGTCAACATCCTGGAGTGAGTCTGGTTGAGGGCCACCAAAACGGTTAGAGCGGCAAAGGCCCATGGCTGAGAGAACTGGGTGTGTTCAGTGTAAGAGCAGTGAACACCTAATGAGACTACAGAGAAGGTGTAGCAAGGCTCTTCTAGAAGCTTCATAGCAACAGAAAAAGAGACAACGGACTCAAGATGCAAAAATGGAAATTCCGATTTCATATCAGGAAAAATCTTTTAACTGTGAGGAAAACCAGTGTGTTGGAAGAACTGCCTAGGGAAGTGTCTGTCCCTGGAGGTGCTCGAAGCCCAGGTGGGCACAGCTGTGTACGACCTGCTGTTCTGTGTGACCCTTCTCTTAGCAGAAGGTTGCAGCAGGTGACCTCTGGACAGCCATGCAGCCCCTGTGGATGTGTGGTTCTATCAAAGCTGCAGTCGGACCACAGGCAGGCGTGGTTTCAGCATAAATGTTGCTGTTCCTCTAGCTTGGTAATCCTGTTGTTGGTCCGTTCTTTAATTGTGTCTTCAGGTTTGTGTTGCTTTTTTAGGGGGGAAATAATGCCTCCATCTCACTGTTGCAGTTTTTCTGGAATAAGTTGGAAGCTTGCCCTCAAGAAGAGAATAGCTAAGGGGCTCTTTTTCTAGGGTTGCTGTTTTGCAGAACGATTTTTGAAAATGTTTTTTAGTGGTAGGTCATGTGATGCTTTTCCATTTTTCTGCTATTAAGTTGTAAGTACTTTGGGTTTTTTGCTTTTTATTGTTCTGTGTAATCAATTCAGTACTTATTGTGTCTATTTTTTACATCTACCATGTATTGAATAGTGGTATTTATACCATCATGAGAGAAGGGAAAGGTGTTCCTCAGTATGCGTGTGTGTGCTACTAAGACAGTATGATGAAAACTCTCTTCTGTGCTTTTTGTAACATGCAATAATATAAGTCCTCAATGCTGCAGAATTACGAAGTGCCCACAGTATTTTTCTGAGGAAGAATTCTAGCCATTAGGCAGGATTTTTTATTATTTGTTAGGGTATTAAATTACTGTCTATGCAGTTTCTCTAACAACTGCCCTAAAGTTAGACGTATTTCTTGTTTTCCCTTGTACAAATCTCTTGTGCCAAGTATTATTCCCTTCTTGACACTACATTTTAAATTTTATTTTGCTACTTTAAAGTCTTGCTTTGTCCTTATGTCTGAACACTGCAAGTCTTACCTGCCTGTTAAAACTTTTTAATTGGAGGTACAGGATGACATTTAGAGGGGCCCAGACAAGCTCAAGAAGTGGGCCCGTGAGAGCCTCGTGAGGTTCAGCAAGGCCATGTGCAAGGTGCTGCTTGGGGCAACCCCGCTATCAATACAGGCTGGAGGATGAATGGATTGAGAGCAGCATGGCCAAGAAGGACTTGTGCAAGCTGAAGATGTCCCTGCTCATTACAGAGGGGTTGGACTAGGCAACCTCTAAAGGTCCCTTCCAACCCAAACTGTTCTATGAATCTATACATGTTGCACGTGAGTACAGGGACTTTGGGAGGGTTTGGCTTAGTTGTGACTACCGTGTTTCTTCACCTAAGTGTAAGTTCAACTTAACATTCACACTGCTGGGATGACATGTGTGTGCTAACACATGGACACCAACATGCACCAAGTTCTACAGCTGAGCACACATGAACTTTGCAAATACCTGTGCCAATTGAAAATTTTCTTTCTCCTTTCTGAGGCTGTTTATTATTGTCTCTATAGCTCTGCTCTTGTAAAGGGTTGTGTGAGCGTTCTGGGGAGCTGACTGACTTTGCAGTTAGTTATGATTGTATATGAATGAAACTTTTTTGAAGCACATGAGTCTCACAACTCCTTCCCCTATTAAAGCTCAAGGTCTGGTGACCTGCAGGACAGAAGTAAACACGCAAAGACTTAAACTCTTTAACTGATGTTTTCTTTGAGACTGGATTACAGGTCTAATGAGGCACTGAAGTATGTAACAAAATATTAAATTGATAAGGAAAAACGATACCAATATGTGCAAGACTGTAATTTGTGCATTTGTAGTTAAAGTCATCCTGTGCTAAGCAGATGAGAACAAGATTTAAACTGGTTTAAATGTAGCTGTGTTAGGGAATTACTGTGGTACAACTAAATAAATATTAAATTTAGCTATAACAGTGCACATGTTCTAATGTCAGACCTTAGTATTTGTTAATAAACTTACTTTACAGAGTTGTAGAATATATACAGATTTGTAGATGCCATTACTTTCAGTCACTACAAAAATAATTTCTATGTGCAATGGCAATTTTTCACGTTGCTGGTAAGAGAACAGTGTTTGGAGATACTAGTTAAATGTTTTTGAGATGTTCTTGGTTCTATCAGTTGAGGAGTGATGAAAAAATATGTCCAGAAAGACACTACTGCCCCGTACAACTGAAGATTACTGCCCTGCAGCAGAGGTGAGGCTACCTGGACTTTACAGTTTCAGGATATTACTTTAAAATGTCAAAAAAATATAACAATAACCACTGCTGCTGCAGCTAAAGTGACTGTGTCCAAAAGTCATTGTTTTGGTTTCTCTTAGACACCAGTTCTTTCTTTTTAGAATCTGGTCAGGCAGCGCATGCACCAGGGATAAATGTGTCCTATTTAAAGTAATTGCAGGTTCTGGGGGTTTAGATGAGTTGTGTGTATGCTGTACAATGTCTGTGTATGATACTTCATAAGTAGGGAAGCTTTGAGTTTTGGTAAAATACCAAATTATCAGCAGGAATAACTAAATGTGATTATTAGGTTGCTTCATTTTAACTTACAGGTTCAAAATTGGGAATAAGTTAACATTAAATGTGCAGCAGGGTTGGCTATACATTTTACAAGAAGATTAGCTTGTAATGTTGTCAGCTCAGTTTGTAGATCAGCATGGTCAGAAAAGATATTTCAGAGGGAGCATGTGAATACTAACAGTGCGTTTTATTTAAAAAATTAATTCTAGTCTTCCTGTTTGAAGATTGTGTTTTACTTTGCAGGGCCACTCCAAAGTGTCAGGAATGAGATTTTGTAGTTCTTCAATGGCCTTTAACTGTTGTTTCAGGAGTTGTTGCAGAATTTGGACTGGCTTTGTGTTTTACATACACAATGTGTCCTCACTGCTATGTGCCATACATTGACCTGTGATACCTTGTTCGTTTGTGAGTTCTCTTAGGCAAAGTGGCATTGAAAATGTTTAATGTGGGAGTCTAGTATATTATAGAAGGTGGCAGATTTGTAGTGTGGGGTGTGATGCACTGATAGCCCTTGTGTGCATAAACTGTGCTGTAAATGCAGGAAAGAGGAAGAACTTGCCATCTTCTATTATCAGTTATGTTTGGTGATGTTGAAATACTGTAATGAATTAGATCTTACTACGTAGAGAAAATCTATAAGTAAGACAATTTTATGGCTAAACAGTGTATTTAAACCCTAAATGTAAAATGTATGTTTTACATTGCTAAATCTGATATGTGTACTCATGGCTTTTAAAGACCATCTGGTGCTATGGGAAATGTATTTCTTGATCATTCTGATTTTGAAAACTTTAAACTTCTTGTCTGTGTGGTTATGTCAGAAATAAAGAAAAACAATCAGCTTAGACTATAGGGTTCCCTTATAGAAACAGAAAGATAACCTGAGCAGCATTTAAATTAATGTAGTTCTACATACTGTCTATGAAACTTGGCTGCAGTCACACTGTGGCAGCTAAGTTGTGGCAGTCTTTCAATTAAAAAGTATTAACTACTTAGAGTTCCTTCTTAGATTGAGAAAGAAAGAATTTTAAAACTGCTTGCAAAGTTGTAAGTGTCCTGAATCTTAACTGTTCTGAAAGCAGTGTCCTGAATCTTAACTTTTTCATTTTTGATGCTGATAGATTTCCATCCAAAGCCTAATATTGAATGTAATTTACAGCTCCCATTGCTGATCACTGCTGAGGGTTGACTAGAGCCTAATGTAGGCTTCCTAAAAGGAAGGAAGAAAGGTACCTTGTACTTTGTGCTCCTTTTTGTAATGTTGTCACTGTGTCAACTGAAAGTGTGGACAAAACTTGAGATAAAACCATTCAGTGTCACAAGGATTTAACCTAGTGGGCTAGGCACCAATTTATCTATCAGAGCACACACTCTGTGTTTTGCACTCAGTTCAGCTGATAATGACATGTACAGATGTGCAAACAGTGCCAAAAAGTACCTGAGTTTCCCTGGAATGTTTATTCTAAAGCTAGTTAGAGTAAGGAAAATAAGGTTCACTTCAAGCAAGGAGAAAGAAAGTCACTGGCATCTGGTAACACAATCCTTCTTCATGACTTTTAGAAATAAATCTGAATTAGTCCATTTGCCTTAAATAAAATTGTTGTTTTTCAAATGTTACATAATTAATGTCATTCCTGAAACATATTGTTCATATTAAGTCATAAGTTTTATTGTCTTTTTTCTAAATGAAATATCAAACTGCTGTCCCACATCCAAATTGAAGCCACTCCCTAAATCGCAAAAGCGGAGTTAGTATAAGCCAGTCTAAGTCTGCTGTTGCAAGATACAATCATGTCACATTTTCATTTCTGTTCCTGCTTTTTGCATGATCACCCATGCAACCACATGGTAAGCTGCACCAGCGACCTGACACCCCTGATGGGTAGTCTATAGTCACAGTCTACAGACAAATTTTTGGCTGGACCTGTTTATTAGAGCCCTGATGCAGTTTGTCGCTTGGTTGCATCTATGTGCTAGTGGCAGCATAAGGGAAGGGCGAGTTGAAAAGGAGAAAGGGACAGTGTCTTAATGGCAGTATGGACACAGGATGGTTAAAAGAAGGGAGAAGTTTTGTTTCATGTTCCTCTGGTCCTGGCTGCCTGATCGTGCTGTCTCTCGTGCCAGTTCTGGTGCACTGAGCCAGTTTAACTCATTAGCCCAGAAGAGAAACGTACTTTTTTGCCAGATTAATGAATTCAACTAGTATGGAGAGTAGTATGCTATGTGCCAGAGCTGACATGAGGTAACTGTGGGGGATGGAGAGGACATGAAAATTCTTTATTGGTGGTCGTAAGTGGTTAGATTAATCTGCTCTCTCTCAATGAACTTCACCATTAGGAGCAGGTTTTCTTCTTCAGGACTTACTGATTCATGTTTTAATAACTTGAACTTTGAAATGGGAAGCAGAGCAGTCTCTGAGAGGCAAAAACTTGATGTTTTTCAGAAGTGTGCATGCAGTGAAGTGAAAAGTAGCTCTTTTATCTGCTTTTTTCATTGCTGAGTACTCCTGCCAGCACTTTCCCCACCCTATAGTATATGAAAGACCCTTACAAGCTGGAAAAACTGTCCTATTCTATAAATATTTTTGGCCAAGAAATAGCCTGCTTTTGAGTTTGGAATTCAAAACCATGACCATAAACTATCGATTTTTCTTTTTTTATATAAATCCTTTGAAGAAATGGTATTTTAAAGTAATAAATTATGACACCTGTTTGTTTACTGATGTTTCTGTCCACATATCTTTTGCTCAGTGTTGCAGCCAGCATCAGTTTATGAAAGGCAAGTCCTGACCAACCTGATCTCATTCTGTGACAAAGTGACCCACTTGGTGGATGAGGGAAAGGCTGTGGATGTTGGATGTCTTCTACCTAGACTTTAGTAAAGCCTTTGACACCATTTCCCACAGCATTTGCCTGGAGAGAATTCCCCTGTCTTCCCATGGTGTGAACAGGAGTAGTCTTCGCTGGGTGAAAAACCGACTGGCTGGCTGGGCCCAGAGAGTGGTGGTGAATGGAGTCACATCCAGCTGGTGACTGGTCAACAGTGGTGTTCCCCAGGGCTCAGTACTGGGGCCAGTCCTGTTTAACATCTTCGTCAAATACGTGGAGAAGGGGATCGAGCGCACCCTAAGCAAGCTGGCACATGACACCAGGTTGGGTGAGAGTGTTGATCCTGGGAGGGCAGGAAAGGGTCTACAGAGGGATCTGGAAAGGCTGGATTGATGGGCCGAGACGAACTGTATGAGGTTCAATAAGGGGAAGTGCTGAGACCTGCACTTGGGTCACAGTAACCCCGTATAACACTACAGGTGTGGGGCAGAGTGGCTGGGAAGATACCTGGCAGAAAAGGGCCTGGTTGACAGCTGGCTGAATATGAGCCAGCAGCAGGCCCAGGTGGCCAAGAAGGCCAATGGCATCCTGGCCTGTATCAGCAAATAGTGTAGCCAGCAGGACCCATGCAGGGATCATGCCCCTGTACTCAGCACTAGTGAGGCTGCACCTCGAATCCTGTGTTCAGTTTTGGGCCCCTCACTACAAGAAAGACACTGAGCTGCTGGAGCATGTCCAGAGAAGGGCAATAAATCTGGCACTTGAGGACATGGTTTAATGGTGAACATGATGGTGGTACTGGGTTAACAGTTGGATTTGATAATATTAAAGGTGTTTTTCAGCCTTTATGGTTCTATGAAAACAGGGCTTTGGACCCTCAAAGGGAGAATCTGGGTCTTCAAGACAGAGGTTTGGGCCCTGGAAATGGGCTTTTGGAGGTCAGAAGGAGGGTTTGAACCATGAGTTGGGTTTTGTGCCTTAAAATACCACAAAATAAAGCCTCGCCCCTAGAAATGAGTCTCTGGAGGGTTGGAGGAAGGCTTTGAGACCGCTAGATTGAAGGCTGAATCCTGAAGAGGAGGCTTTGATCCCTGACATGGAGGCTTTGGAAGCTAGAGTTTGGACCTGAAGATGTCCCTTTGGACTCTATAAAGAAGCCCTTGAACTCTACAAATGAGGCTTTGGACCTTCTAGATTAGACTTGAGGCCTTCAGAGTAATGCTCTAGGCCCCTCAGATGAGTCTCAAGACCCCAAGAGCAGGGTCGGAACTTAGAAATGAGAGTTTGTGCCCAAACAAGGAGGGTTTGGACTCTTGGGTAACAGTTGGACACAGTGATCCAAGAGGTCTTTTCCAACCACAGTGGTTCAGTGATTCCATGATGTCAAACCAATGTGACTTGAAGTAGCTGTTACTGTAGTTACTGTTGCTATGATGTTTGTATACATAGACTTAGATCCAGCAGAGCTGCAGACGGTTCGAACGATGCACAGATTTTGAAAAGCTGTTGTAAATATCTATTCATAAGCTGCTGTGTCTTTCCAGTGGATTTTCATTTTGTTCAGCTTTCATGCTTATATTTTTTAGGATGAGTATGAGTTTGTTTCAGGTGAATAGACAGTAGTTGGTACTGACAGTAGCTCAGACTTCTGAAAACAGCTAAGGAGTAAACCATGTTCACTGACTAAAGTGGTGCTCCACTCAGTCAGGATTGTCCCATTACATCTTCTGCCCTTTTGTGATATTAGTTTGGTACCTCTGGGGCCTGTAGAAATTAGGGTTTATGAGCATTAAAGCTGTGTACCAACACTGCTTCCTCCGCTCCCAAACTGGGGTTGGGAACTAGAAAAATTTTTGTGCAGTAGCACATTCAGAATAGCCATAGTGAATGAAGTTGTTCAGGAAGGGACTGGTACATAATCATGGCTTGAGGAGATTGGGATCTGAGCAGTTTGCTCTGATTTTGCTGGAGGAATAAGTCTGCTAGACTTATATTTTGCTATGTCTTTTATATTTCACCTCAGAAGATCTGTTTGCATCACTGAGATGTGCGGTATCCTTGTCAGCCTTCTAGAAGGATTAATGATTCCTGTGTGGGGAGATGGTAGTGCCAGGGAACCTGGGATGGAGAAAATGCAGAGCTGGTGGCACAGGAGCAGTAGAGGGGGAGTGCTCTACTGCTGACAAGGTAGGTTTGTGTTGCATGTGCAGGCAGAGGGAAAGGGTTTTCAAACAAATGTGCTGAAATTGAAGAATAAGAAAATCACAAGTTAGGATAGGATTAGAATGCCAGCTTTAAAGACAGTGTAAGGCATGATCTTTGCTGAAGTGTCCTGGCAAGAATAAGGAAGCATGCATGTTCAAAAGTGTAGTTGGTCAGTGGTGCGTTACCTGCTTGACGTGGTCAGGAATCCAAACACAGTGCCTTTCAGCTCTGATAGGGAGGTAGGATATTTTGTCTTTTTTCCCTTTTTTTTGGTCTGTGTGTGTGTCAATAGGAATACCTGGGGTGTATGGCTTACTTTGTGGGGGGAAGATGTTTGGTTGTTTTAGCAGGATCTGCATTTGATGGTAGCTCATTCATAATGCCTGCATAGCTCTTTCACAGTGCCTTTAATCAATATATTTTGCAGACAGAAAACAGAGGTGCATTTCCATGTATTCTACTTTCTCTTGCTTTGTCAGTAAGCCAGCATTATTCTGGAGCATAAAACTATGCTACATCTTCCACTGTGCCTAAGCTAGATGGAACAGGCCATTAGTACTTGCTACAGTACGGCTGCGCTGAGCGAGTTCCAGCTTCTGGTGGAAGTTCCAACTTCTTGGGAAGTTACCCTGTGTTACCTAGCTTGAAGTGCTGATGATGTGGAGAACAGTAGCAAGGCTGCCCTTTGCAAGAAAGGGTCAAACCAGTCTTGTTTTAGATATGGATGGTAAAATGTTACCTTGGTTAATTATTAGTCTATCTGGGTTCTCCAGTTACTCGTTGAGATTACTAATGATTGGGTGTTTACTCTTCTGGATGCCTATTACATCTTCCATCTTGAGTCTCAGGTAGCTTTCAGTCCTGGGAGGATTTCTTCAGCAAGAGAATCATACAGGCCTGTTTTATGTTTTTATTCTCTTGATGAAGAAACTCTCTAGCAATAGTGAATATAGCACTGCTTAGCTTTTTGGAAAGAGCATTGCCTTGAATGCAGTTTGTGTCCTGACCATTTGCTTATTTTGGCAAATTTTGACTCCTCTGAGTTCCTGGTATGCTTTTATTTCTATAGGAGAAAAATACCCCTCAAAAGGGGGACAGTGTGTCATAAGGAAAGGTGAAAATGAGGGGCTGGGAAGAGAGTAGGAATTGCCTCTTTGCTGGTACCATGCACTGAACTGCTTGTGAGTTCTGCTATGGCATGCAGTTAGTTTTTTGTTGTTGGGAAGCTGAGGCTTAGTATATATGTAGAGTAGTATCAACACCCTGAACGTGGCATACTAGCCTGTATCTTAGTGTGATAATTGTGATGGATGTGCTTATTATGCTCTATTCTGTCTGGTTTGAGCTGTCTCTGGATGTTTATTCTGTCTTTATGCAAGTACAAGATTAAATTACCAATGAAAAATGTCAAATTAAGACAACCTTCCTTCTGTGAAAAGGCTTTTATTTTCTACCCTCCCTTTATCCTCTTTCCCTGCCCCCCCCCTTAACTCCAGATTCAAGGATGTCTCATTTGTTTATAACTCCTGTAAGTAACCATGTGTGAAAGACTTGAATGAGGAATATGGGCTTCTTTTTTCATTTGTGTACTGTTTGTTTAGGAAAGTTGAATACAGCAGAGTTCTTGTTTCACAGTTGTTTACTAGACTAACTAATACATGTTCAAAGACTATTCTTAATTTTCTACACATGAATAATAATTTTTAGAAAATTTTGTTGCCTAAACCCAGAAGAAAACCAAAGTAGCTTGCCAGAGCCTTTGCTACGTGTTTTAGCAAATGACGATAGAGTTCAACAAAAATCCGTTTAACTCTTGTTACTTTTTAGTTTCCAAAGTGTTGAAATCATGGAGATAGATTTCACTTTTGCTTCCAGCTTGCAGAGGTTGGCAGCTGTTTCTGTGGCTGCAGTCCGTGTAAGAGAGGGGGAACTCCCCGCTGCAGGCAATCTGCTGCAGGGGCTTGAGATTTGACAGGAAGGTGTTTTGAAATTTTGAGGACATGATGGGGATCAAGTGACTGCCTAAAACAAAATGGTAAATAAATGTTTCCTAAATGTAGAATGTAAGCATTGCGAATAGTTTCTAAATGTCATAATGGAAATGGCTTTTACGTATACCTTAATGGCAGAATATTAAGGTTTGAAGATAGAAAACTTTAACATACCACAAAATGGAATTTGATCAAATTGGATCTGTTGAACAGTCCTGTAGTGAGGAATCTGTTGTTCAGCTATAGCTGTTTCTTCCAGGATTCTTTCAGGATACTCTTGACTGTTCAGAGCATAATAGTGGGTTTTTGGATAAACTTTGTTACTGCAGTTCAACATTAGAAAGAGAAATATTTAAATTCACTGATTTTAGCAGCTGTTATGGTCATCAGTATTGCTGTAGATAATTGCCGACTTCTGGGTTTAATGCTTTTTCAAGTGAAGGCATTACAAGGAGGAGTCCTCAGAAAAAGAGTGTATATCAGGAGTTATTTAGAAGTAGAATTTCCTGATGACCTTGTGACTTGACAAGCCTCTGGTGAATTTTGGCTGTAGTTTCAGAATTTTTAACATTACCAAGGTCACTGGGAAGTGCAGAAATTGATAGGTCAGTACTAAGTAAATCAGAGTTAGGTGAATTTCTGTCATGCGTGTTCCAGACGTATAGGAATTCTGTGTCAACAACCCACCCACCTCTATTTTATTCATCTGAATATTGCTGTCTAACATCTGTCTTCAAGGTCTGAGCAAGGTTGCATCCCACAGTATGCTGCTGACTGTGTTTCTGTATTTTTCTTTCAAGCTGGGACTCATTAGCAGAGTGACTGAATCAGTGAAAAACATTGTACCAGGATGGTTACAGAAGTATTTCAATAAAAGGGAAGATAAATGTGTAGATACAAATGAATCTCCAAACCAGGAAGAGAATCCAGTAAACTATCACGATGATTATGCAAATGAAGATGCTACGGTAATTGATGGGAGAGTCACGCCTGAATCAGCAAGAATTAATTTGGAAGGTATGTGAAATATCATTTAGTATTCTGACCATCTGTATTTATTCACAGATTTCTAGTTCTGAATCTATATCTGTAAGAGAAGCTGGAAGGAGCATTAAAAAGACGTCACAGAATAAACCAAAAAACCCCAAACCAAAATCCAACCAACAAAACAAAAACCCCAACCAAAAAAAACAAACAAACACAGAAAGCAAAAACATAGAAAAAAAATCAAAAAGTGTTTTTGAAACTGTCTTAGCTTCACACTACAATGTTTAAATTGCAAAACATACTAGAGGTTGACTTGGAGCTCTTGGAAGTCATCAGTTAACTCCAGGTAGTCAGCTAGCCACATGCTAATATCAATAATATTCATTCACTAGGTTGAATGCATTTTTTTTAAAGGATCTGGAATGAAAGTTTATCTAACTGCCTACTGTAACAGAAACATTAATTTGTTTTGTTGTCCTCAAAGCAAAAGGCCAGATGAAATGCCAGAGGAAAATAACTTCTCGTGTCCTGATTTTTTTTATTCCTTTGGGCTTCTTCAATCAGTTTATTCAATTTCCTTATTGGTTTAATGGAGATCTGGAGAACTTTGTTTGTGACATTGTTCTTTATAAAATATTTTGTAACATTAAGGTGTTACCTGGCTAACATGGAGTGTTTGATAACTATTTGGCCCCATGGCAAAGAAGTTTGCAACCCCTTTACTATATAAAAGATTATTCTGTATTTTATATCTCTGCCTCTCACTGTTTCTGTAGGACTCTAAAAATTTGCGTATGCTCCCATTTGAGTTTCTCTTAAATTAACACTTTTGTGGAACTCAGTTTTTGATAAGGAGACAAGTTTTGTCTGACCACTTGTACATAACCATCTGTGTGGAACGTCAGTTGTTTCTGTTGTTGGCAGAACAAAAAGTAATGAGGAAATATCTATGTCACCAATGTCATCTAATTGTAAATAAGGAACGTTATTGCTCTCTGTGTAGCTGTAGCTTGAGAATAGGTTTGTGTAAAGGAATAGAGAAGGTCTTCATGAAGGAGGAACATGTGTTGGCTTTCCTGAAGAACTGTGTGAAAGGACCTTTCAGTAAGAACAGCTGCACAGCAAACTTTCTAGCTCCAGAAAATCGGGAGCAGATGGGACACCCTAGAACTTTTAGTGGCTGGTGCTGCAGTCTGTGGATGTTGTAGCCTAATCCTTCTTTCTAAAGTTAATAGTAAGTTTTTTTATTATTACTGGTATTTTTATTTTAGAGAGCCTGTTTCTTCAGCTCTGAGATACCAGTGTGCTAGAGCTTGTATTCCTTTGCTTGACCAGCCTTTGGTCTGATAACACACTTTCTTTATCTCAAACAAGACTGTCCTGAAAATCTATCAGTCCTTTGGAGAATTACCCCCTGCGGTGGTTATGTAGATTAAAGTTGCAAGTTTGAGCTTCAGTGCAAATACCAAGAGGGTAGTGACTCAAAATCCTGTTGTTCATACCCAGAATTCCTGGGAAAGACTGTAGATTTACATGGCTATCAGGCGAGATAGGCATTAATAGCTGTTCTGTTCATGTGGCAAGTGGGAGCTGTGAGACTACTTTTTGCAGGACACTGGCAGTGTTTACAGACCCCTTTCATGAGGAAAAAATGCCCATCTTTCAACCAAGGCCATGTTGCTTACTTGTCCTTTGTGCCAAAATCTCAAAAATCAATGGAGAGGAGGAATGTTTTTGTCTGTAGCGTGACCTGATACGGTAGAATTTGGAAGGGGTGATGATGACACCAGAACACTAGTATTTCAAGCAGTATTGCTGTTACTGTCAGACAGATGAAACCCTATCTGGGTGAAGAAGTTAAATTCGGCTTCTCTATTTTTGTGCTTAGAACTTGGCAATAACATTGCTGTTGATAGAAAACAGGTTTTGGCTTCTGTGAGCTTGTCTATAGGAAAGCTGATTGTCTCGCTGTTCCTGTTTAGAACCATCCACGAGTAGGTCTGCACTGAACTTCTCAGATGTGTTAACAAGGCCCTCTCTCCATCGGAGCCATTTGAACTGTACTGTGTTGGATCCCACAGTACCACACTGTCAGCCCTCTACATCTTCCACACTTGGCATTGCCAGTCCTGGGCTGTCTCTGGTAAAAGAAATAAAAGATTCTACCTCTCAGCATGATGATGATAACATCTCAACAACCAGTGGCTTCTCCTCTAGAGCATCTGATAAAGGTAACTTTTGTGTTCTCTAATTGAGTTGTTTGGTAACATGAAGTACTTTGTATTCTTTAATATTTCACATTGCCTTAGTAAGTAAAGTAGGTGAATGTCAGCTTTGGGTGTTAGAACTAAATTTCATTTTTAATATATTAGAAGCATATAATCCTGTCATCTTTTAAATAGAACCATGCTTTGGAATACCGTTATGATGTTCTAAAGAGTTGGTGCTGATAAATACATTTTTAGCTGGATTATCTGTAAATCTTGAACTGGGATAGTGGGAGCTGAAGATGATTTGCTGTAACTTGACAGCTAGGTTGACCTAGAGGAGGAGTTACCTTGAATATCTAACTCAGAGCTGGTTAAATGTGAGTAAATATAGGTGACAGATGAAAACACAAGATGTTTTCATGTGGTTTTGGGGGGTTTTTTTACCAGGAGTCAGAAATGGAACTATTCTGATTGAAAAAGTCTGGGCAGCTTTTTTTGCTCTTCTTGGTAGAAGGCATCAGTTGGCAATACTGCCATGTCTTTTACTGAATTCAGAAAGGAATGTACACAATTTTAAAGTTAAAAAAACCCCTCTAAACATTATATTGAAAAAGATGGGGACCTAGGTGTCTCACTGAGAAAGGGCAAACAGCAGGTTTACAAGTTTTTCTAATCCCCTGTATAAGTGGGAATAGAGTCGTGCTCAGCCAGTTCTCCGGAGACCATAGTTTTACAGTTCAGTTTGTATTAGCAATATAACCTGCTTATACTAAGATGCAGTTCTGTCCTGTGGTGGCCTGCAGCCCTTTACCAACATAAGAAGAACTTTGTACCATTACAGATGCACCAGTGTTTATGCCATTCCATTTTATTTTACCATGAAAGAAATAAAAATAGAATTGCTCTGCCCTGGAAGCATGCTATTAACTTGTACGTGCTTCTGAAAGATTACTGAAAGGTAATGTATTTACAGTTCTCTGAGCAGAATTTAGGTTCAGAGTTGATACTTGGTTTTCATACCATATGTGAAACTAACCTGTTTGAAGAACTCTGAAGCTTAGAGTGCTGGAGAAGTAAGTGTAAAGGGACTTTTTCATTCTGTAAGACTTACTTTTTCATATTAAAGAACTCCGATAAAATATCAGAGATGATAAAGTATCTTTAATATTACAATTCTCTATGTATATGAGGCATTTACATAAAGCATGTATCATTTTGGCAGATATCACAGTTTCGAAAAATACTTCAGCACCACTGCTCTGGTCCCCAGAGGCTGAAAGATCTCATTCCCTCTCACAGCATCCTGCATCTAGCTCTAAAAAACCTGCATTCAATTTATCTGCTTTTGGATCTCCCTCTCCTGTAAGTACTGCACAGTGTTAGGTTTAGTCAATTTGAATGTGTAGCCATTTTTACTAACAACTTACCATAACACTTTTCTGTAGTCACTTGGAAACACTTCTGTCTTTAAGACAAGGCAGCTTGGGGATTCTCCATTTTACCCTGGAAAGACCTCTTATGGTGGTGCCGCTGCAGCAGCAAGGCAGACAAAAGTGCAGATTTCTGCTTATCAGGTATGAAAATAGTAGTGTGGTGTGGGGGAAAATGTAATCAAAGTACAGAAGGGATAGCTCTCCCTAAAAAGCTCTGAGTGGGGAACTGAACACTGAAAATACGGAAACAGTTCCTCTTTTACCCTCTCAGCCTACAAGAGTGAAAAAGAGGCATCTTTGTTTAAATTCTCAGTTCATGTAGAAATATTTACCATAATGCACAAGAATGACAGTAGCATCTTAGTTGCTGGGTAGTTGTTTGTTGTAGGGATTTCCTCTGTTGTTACCTCTTTCAAAAATTTCTGTTTTCTGCCATTGTCTGCCTCTGACTGTATTATGTTAAAATAATGTGTAAATAAATACTATGATGGCATAACTTTGAAAACATATATTTATAGTAGCAGAAGTTGATACTTGTCGGTAGATCCTACACTCTTAACCATGAATATACTTTATAAAACTGTGCATTCTTTAATATAGTAATATCCAAAGGCCAAATTTGCTCATCCTTTGCGCTTTTGTTACTTAGAGGCATGCAGTCCTCAATGCAATCTCAAGATAAACAATAAGTCCCCTCTATTTTACTATCATTCTCTGTATCATAGCTCTTGAGAAGAGCTGCTTGCCCCAAAGTATTCTTTGTGTTCTAAAATGAACCAGCAATTAAAAATCCTTACTGCCTTCAGCAGCTAGAGTTGAATCTAAAAAGAAGTAAAATCTGATTTGATTGGAATGTGTTGTGTTTAAGTCAAAAAGACCCTTATTAAAAAAAGAAATAAAAAACCAAAAGAAACTTTATTTAAGAAACTGGCAATTAGAGTTTGCTGGACCTATTCTGGCAGTCTGTTTCTTTTCTGCCATGGAACAAGGGGACTTACAAGTTCCTGACTTAGGGGAAACCTTGACAATTTGTGGTTTGTCCAGGCTTGGTGTTGAGTCAAACTTCAGAACACTTAAAACTTCTAGGAGTGTAAGCTAGGAGCCCTCTTTGATCAGCTATTTTTATTTTTACAAAAATAAATGTGGATTGTACTGAAAAGAGGAAGCATATACCAGGCTTTTAAGGGAGAGACTAGCTTGCTTGTTTGCTGCATGCTGTAGAGTAGAGCAAGTCTCACTTGTGTTTTTTATATACTGTGATCTGCTTCCTGTCTTCACATAGCAGTGTGGTAAGTGTGATGTGGTTACATGAGAGGCTTAACGTAATTTTAAGGAAAAAAAAAGGGTAACACTGAAGTTTTTATAACATGTTCAGAGTCATGTGGTACGAATAAAACATTTGTTTTTTCAGTGTATCATGCTGAGATGTGTTACAGGTCAAATCAGATCTTTATCTGTTTAAGCAGAGTAAAAAGATCTTCAGTCAGTTGTAATCTTGGGGGAAGGGAGGAAATGAGAGAAATAAAACTAGAAATTTCCGATGATGATCGTATGCAGTGGTGTTAGGATGGCACACTTACACCATCATGAAACCCTGAGATCTGTTTTGTTACTGAAAGTACTTTCTGCAGCACAAGCTTGCTTCAGTTCTGTTTTCCTAATCACTGCTTCAGAGACTCTACAGGCCTAACGTCTTCCATTTTATGACCTTTTAAATTTGAGTATTTCTTTTGTTGCTTTATCCTGCCCCACTTAAACTTCTGTAAAGTCAGTAGTGTATTTTCTTCTTCGTGGCTTGAATGCTCTGCAAGTACATTTTTCTCTGTCATTGTAAGTATTGGTTGTGTCATCATTGCATCCATAGGGCATAAAATACACGTATGTTTAACTCAAACCCCAGCATCATAACATTGGCAATGCTAATTTTTCAGCCACCGTTAAAAAGACAAATGAAAGCTAAACAGGCAAACGTGCAATCCTACGGTGTGACAAGTTCCACAGCGCGGCGCATCTTGCAGACATTGGAGAAGATGTCAAGCCCTTTGGCGGTAAATGGCCCTCCTTTTCATGTTTTATTTCATGTGCTTGAAAAACATAGTGAATATGTGCAAGTATAGGATGAAGACTGTGCTTCTGTCATTGTTTAATTTACTGCACTGCTTTCTCAACAGGATGCTAAAAGGATTCCATCTTCTGTTTCTAGTCCGTTGTCTTCTGTAAGTTGATTGCAAAACCGCCGTGTTTTTGTTAGATGGAACCCTCTTATGGGGAAAAAACGTTCGCTAATATTTAGGCCTTTTTTCCCCCCATAGCCTGTGGACAGGAGTGTGCTGAATATGACTAGCTTCCAATCCAGGCAAAACCAGGTAAGAACCAGTAACATGTTAAGCTGAGATGGATAACTTTCTGTACATTATAGCTATCAGAAGAAATGTCCCAAATCTCAGTGAGAAGCGTACACATGAATTGAAGTTAATATTAGCATTGTGTGAATTACAGCGGTCTTGCCTGTGTGGTAATAGCTAAAAATATCTTTTCTACCCACACCAGATGAAGGACTGTGAAGATTACTCAGGTTGAAAATTCTGTTACATTTTGTGGTGGTGTATTGATATGTCAGTCAAGAACACCTTCTCTAGAACACAGAAAGTAGTTTTATTTGGGGGCAACTTGGGGTTAAGTTCCATGTTAATATTCCTGTTTACAAAAGCTTTTTATTGCAGAAATGATCAGAAGTAGAAAAATATTGATCGAATCAGACCTTGTACAGATTTCCTTGTTCATTTTGAGAAAAAAATAATACTTATGTTTTTTATAACTACTCAGAGGAACGAGAAGGAAAATTGTTAAATGTTGTCGCTTCTTTAAATTTATGTTCCTAAATTCCTGTTTGGAGGTAGCACTGAGTTGATGATAACGCTGTGGTAAATCATTATTTCCTTGGTTTTGTTAAAAAAACAAAAAGTTGAAGTATCAAGTTTGTTAATTGTAAAACCCACAAAAGGTCACTTTAAGATCAGGCAACCAAAAGAACGAAAGTGTAGTTTTTCTTCCATGCAAACCTTTTGTCTGTTGTTGTAATGAGAAAGTGGATAGAATGTCTCAAGAAGTTTCTCTGCTAATAGCTTAATTAGGAGTATAATTAATTATGTGGTCACTTCAGAATTTATAAACATCTCAGAGTTCCTGTAGTTTCTTTGACCATGTGCTAAGTTACAAGAGCATTGAAAAGTAGAGCATATAATTTCTTTACCAAAAATATTATCCAAATAATTGAAAACAAAGCCGATACAGATTCTCAGTTAAAATGCAGAACCACACCTGTGACAAGGCATTAAGAAAAATCTGCTGGATTTGCAGCATAGCCCCTGACATCAGTCAGAAAGCGAATGTTGCGCACAGCTGCCACTGGGTAAACATAGAGAAATTGTCTATTCATAATGCTAGAATTCATAGTTTGGCAGGGAAAGGGTAGCCCTTGATGAGAAGGGAGGAGAGGATTGTGTGCACCAAGGAGAGGGTTGTGTGTTTTCCTGCTAAAGCAAACAAGTAGTTGACATGGCACTTGAACACTCCGGCAAAACTTTTGCAGGTATTCTTTTATTATGGTGTTTTTCTTATTCTGAGGATCTGCACCAGACAGAATAACTCTTAGTGTATTGAACATGTAACTGGGTGACTTTTTTGTTGTTGTTGTTGTACATACTTGTCTAACTAATTTGATATCCTTCTACAACGACATCAGCTGCCTGGCATGTGAAGGGAAGGCGGTGGATGTAGATTTTGAACTTTTTAAGGGTTATGATACTGTCTCTCACAGTATCCTTCTGGACAAGTTGTCCAAATGTGGGATGCTCAGGTGAAGAACTGGCTGAACAGCAGGATGCAAAGGATTGCTGTGAATGGGGTTACATCTGGCTGGTGACCGGTCACCAGCTCTGTTCCTCAGGGCTCAGTTCTAGGGCCAGTGTGGTTCAGTATATCTGTCAGTGATCTGGAGGGAGTAGTTGAATGCCCCATTATCGGGTTTGCTGATGAAATGGAACAGGGAAGTGCTATTGACTTTCTTTAGGGAGAGGTGGCTATGCAGGAGGATCTAGGTAGATTGGAGCATTGGATCAGTCAGATGAAATTTAGCAAGTCCAAATGCCAGATCTTCATCCATGACATAGTGGGATTGAGTGCACCCTCAGCAAGTTTGCTGGTGACGCCAAGCTGAGTGGTGCTGTTGACACACCTGAGGGATGAGATGTCATCCAGAGGGACGAGGACAAGCTCTAAAAGAAGGGAATGTCACATGGTTCTGCACCTGGGTGAGGGCAATCCCCAGTTGCCCCATCAGTACAGGCCTGGGGGTGAATTGAGAGGCAATGTGCATTCACAGCCCAGAAAGCCAGTTGTGTTCTGGGCTGCATCAAAAGCAGCATAGCCAGCAGGTCAAGGGAGGTGATTCTCTCCCTTCATCTCTGCTCTGGTGAGATCCCACCTGGAGTGCTGCATCCATCTCTGGGGGCCTCAGTACAGGGACCTGTTGAAGCAGGTCCACTGGGGGACTATAAAAATGGCCAGAGAGATGGAGCACCTCTCCTGTGAGGAAAGACTGAGAGAGCTGAGGTTGTTCACCCTGCAGAAGGCTTCACGGAGACGTTACCACAATAAGTATCACCTTTCGGTATTTAAAGTGGGCTTAGAAGAAAGATGGGGACAGACCTTTTGGCAGGGCCTGTTGCAATAGAACAAGGGGTAATTGTTTATCACTTAAAAGAGAGTTGATTTAGACTAGGTATAAGGAGATGAGGATGGTAGAGCCCTTGAACAGGTTGTCCAGAGAGGTGTTGGATGCCCCATTCCTGGAAACATTCAAGGTCAGGTTGGATGGGGCAGGTGGGATGCTGCTCCAAGGACAGAGTAATGTGGGCACGAGTATAAACTGAGGGAGGAATGTCTGGAGAGCAGTCCTGCAGAAGGGGATCTGGGGGTGCTGGTCAGCAGTAGCTCAGTGTGAGCAGCATGTGCCCGGGCAGCCCAGGGGGCAAACCATGTCCTGGGGTACATCGAACATGGCACAACCAGTGGTCAGGAGAGGGGATCATCCCACTGTGTTCAGCGTTAGTGCAGCCTCACCCTGAGCACTGTGTGCAGTTCTGAACCTACAATTCAAGAAGGTCCTTGAATGTGTCCAGAGGAGGACAACAAAGCTGGTGACAGGGCTGGAAAGCCTGTCCTGAGAGGAGCAGCTGAGGACTTTGGGCTTGTCTAGTTTAGAGAGAAGGAGGCTGAGGGGTGACCTCAATGGCTCTCTGCAGCTTCCTGAGGAGGAGAAGTGGAGAAGGAGGTGCTGATCTCCAAGGATCCAGTGACAGGACACATGGCTGAAAGCTGCATCAGTTCAGGGCGAGGTTTAGGCTGGACACTAGGAAGCAATTCTTTACTGAGAGTGTGGTCAAACACTGGAACAGGCTTCCTAGAGATGCCCCCAGCCTGTCAGTGTTAAAGAAGCATTTGGACTGTGCTCTTAACAGCATACTTTAACTTCTGGTCAGCCCTGAAGTGGTCAGGCAGTTCATTGACCAGTCAGATGATTTTTGTTTGTCCTTTCCAGCTGAAAATACTCTATTCCAATTCTATTTGCTTTATATTTAATACCAACAGTGGACCATTCTTCACTCAAAATGGTTTTGTGAACTTAAATAAAGTACATTTTACTCAAGATTTTGAAATTAGTTTAATAATTTTTAGAATGAAGTAACTTTATACATAGAGCAACATGAATTTCATTAGCAAGAGTTGTGAGATACTGTGAAATCAAATTTGCATTGTAAACACAGTTTTCTGTTGATATTAATTTAAATAATAACATGTATCGTAAATCTGATTATCCTGATCATCAAGACTGCAGATGATTTGGTAACTAGTGTAGCCTTTTGGGGTCTTTCTTCCTTCTCAATTCAGTTAAGCCAGTTTTGTAGAAGGTACAGTGCTTTCTGTCAAAAATCAGCTTTTGTCTGTGAAAATGCTTTGACAAGGAAAGTCAGTTCTGTACTTTTAACAGCATCAAATGCAAGTCATTAATATACATGTTATTGGAACATGTATTAATGAATGAGACTATTTTAAAGTTGGTTTACAACTTTTTTTTTTTTCACAGTGTTAACTTCAAAGGAGGAAAATGTAGAAAAAATGAAACCCAGAATCTGGTTTAACACTGCTTTACATTTTGCATGTTAAAATAATGGATTTAGCCAGTAAAAAAACCCAAAAAACCAACAAGAGCAGAGGAGAGGAAAGGATGGGAGCATATTATAAAAACAAGTTATTTTGCTAATAGTAATATGATTTATTTTGCCAAATTTTGACATAGGGTTCAGCCAGACTCCAACTACTTCTGTAGCTTTTTGGATTTTATAACTGATATTCTGGCGATTTCATTCTGCAAGCTAAATGTTTTCAACACTTCCAAATAGTTTTCACTGGGTGCTGAGGCTGATGGGAGGTTTATGGTTCTGTAACTTTTTTTATCAGTAAATGCTGTGGTAATTTGGGTGGGTGCAAGGATAAATTCACTGCTCCTTTCCTTTCAAAGATGGACTCACAGCATCCGCCTGTCCAGAAACTTGTGACACCAAAGCCACTCTCCCTGTCAGGGGGTCGGATCACGTATTTCAAACCATCTCTGAAACCAGCTACTAATTCCAGAAAAATTCACCAAAGGGGAGATAGAGAGCATCAAGTAAGTAAATTTTCTGGTCCTTGTTTGCCTGCTTTTTACAAGCTTGGAATGTCTCTAACCAGTTATTTTACTAAGTTATTCTGCTCTTTCTTGACAGACTACTGGTAGTATGTCTGAGGTAAGCATTAAGACAGTGAGAACCACTGTGAAGGAGATACTTAGAGGTTTTATGAACATAATTGTATATTTGGCACACTGTGTGGCTGGTGCTTCTTTTCGGAATGTGATGATGTGCTATTGGGCCAGGCTGTTCTCAGTGAAAGAATATTAAAACACAAAAACCAAACTTTTCCTTTTCATATGCTCCTCTACACAAAGCTGTCACTGATCAAAAATGCTGATGTTGTGTACAAGGTCTTTCTGGTGAGCTGTGGGCTCCAAGTGAGATTTCTGACAATTACCCATTCAGATTACTTTCTTAATTACATATTCTGATCACTTTGGTGTGAATGAAGTCCCCAATAAACTTTCCTTAAAACAATATTGGTATCTCTTTCAGAAAAAAAAGCCACCCATGGTTCCAATATCAACCTGGATGTAAAAGTGACCAGATATTAAATACATGGGCTGGAAATTAAGTGGATAGGCATAGTAGTTAGGGAACAAGCTTAAGCAGATCAGGTATATTCAGTGGTGTTGAAACAAACAAACCAAAACCCAAACCACCAGCACGAAACATCTGCATTTGGTTGTCTTCTCTTTGTGTTTTGTTTATAAATATGTTTAGATAAATCTTGAAATAAATCAAACCTATTTTGCAGGACATGACACAGGAGAGTTTTTCTGCAGAAAAGCCTGTAAAACCATCTGAAAGGTATGACAAATCTATTAATTTAAAACACTTGAAAGAAGAGCACCCTCTCCTTTGTCACTGCAGTCTGCATGCTTGCCTTCTTTTGAAAGGGCAACTTTTGAAAGTTCTCAGTAAAAGGGAATAGAAAAAGTGAAAAAATTGTATTATGAGAGAGTTTAACCATTTGTGCATCTTGATTTTCGTCAAGGGTACAGCTGTTAGTCTCAGCTAATTAAATAATTGCTTGGAGTCTGAAAGCTTTGTCCTACAGGAATTTCTTTCTGAAAATTCTTCATAATGTGAAGTGCCTTACAGTTCTAGAGTATATTCAATATTTAGGGAGTTTTTTAAGCAAAAAAGTGAGGGAACATTGTTTTCTAATGCTTCTTACATGACAAAAGTCACTTGTCTGCTCTGTGAGTTTGCATGAAAAGCAGAAGCCCTTTAGAATCATCTGAGGACGAATGCTAGCTTGTGTCTGAAACACAAAATTCCAGGGGAGTTAATAATTGTATTTCTTCTTGAGGAGGTTATCTTACATTACACTGCTCTCTTGTCTTAGATAGAATGACTTCAACTCCAGATAATACTGATAGTTCTCCGTTTGTGGCAAATAATCTTTTGGGTTATGGCTGAATTAAAACACTGTTAGATCAAAAGATATGCTTTTTTTGAGGATTCCTCCCTTTCAAAGAACAGTAGTATGGAATCTGCCAACGTGTTGGCTCTATGTTCATCTTCCAGACAATTCTTATGTTGTCTGGGGCATTCTTTGGCTTGCAAAAAACCCCAAAGCCAGCCCTTTGTTTTGTCATCAGGTAGTTTGACTTTACAAGAACCATCTTTGCAGAGGTGGTTTTGGCAGAGATGCAAACAGATGTTAGATTTTAATTGTGGGTTTTCAAATTATTCTAAATTTTCTTTGGTAAAATTCCTTTCTCCATGTAGAAGGGAGATCTAGAAAACTGCTCCTGCTTTTTATTTAGTTCACAAGGTTTACTGCTGTGTTCTGCTTTTGACTTTAAAGTAGATGGTTCTATTTTTTTTAGTTCTTTTACGAGGCAGACTTTGTTGTGTGTCATGTTCTGGAGCAGGGATGCAACACTGATAAGGGCCAGAGTCCCTTTGTGCAGCTAACCTGCAGTACTTCGGTACACCTCTGTCCAGTCTGCAAAAGGCTGTTTAGTTTTTAAACCTGTGTCAGAATTGTAGATTGGACTTACTTGCTTGAAGACAGTACACTGTCTTTCCCCCTTAGAAGCTGACAGGTGTTAACAGAAAAGAGGAATATGGGCTATCATAGACATGCTATAATTGTCTGAATAAAGATGTATTTTGACATAAGATTTCTTTTCAGAATTCAAATTGATTGTCAGTTTGGATTAGAGAAAAGTTTGAGCATATGGCCTTAAGGATCTGACTTCCTCTCAGTGGTTATAGTGCTAAGCAGACTGTTTGCAAGTATCTGACAGATTTAGACCAGTTGTTTTCCTCAGTCCGCTGGAAACTTGACCTGGTGTCTTTCAGTGTCATCAAATGTACTTTTGTAATAACAGACTGCTTAGCTGCAGGATAAGCTTAATATGGTAATTTTTCCAGGGATACTTCATTTTGATGCCATACTACTTTTTACCATTGCTTTTCCCTAGTTCACGTCTATTTTGGGATGTTGCATGGGTTTGTTATTTTTTGGGGGGGTGTTGTGTGTGTTTTTTTGGGGGGGGGGGGTGTTTTCTTCTTTTTATTTTCCCTTCCCATTTGGATTAGGAAGTCTTCTGGTTTGGATCTAGGCTTTTGTAATGAACAGAGAAATGCCTTTGTATGCCTTACAAAAGGGATCTGTATTCATGTCTGAAAAGACTTCTGGAATGTTGGCGCACCCAAACACCTCTGCTGCTTCTGCTGATGGCCTCAGGAAAGCCAGAGCTGCTTGTGAAGCTTTTGTCATATTATCTGGCAACAAAAGTTTAAGCCTCTTCTATTCCATAAGAGCTGTTGGCAGCATTCATGTGTGCATTCACACACACACACACACGCTCTTTCCCGTCCCCCCTTTCCATATATTTTTAGTTATTCTTTTATAACCCTTCAAAGATGCATGCTCATCACAGAATCAGAGAACTGACAGTCAAAATTTCCAGTGTCTGGACTATTAAAAGCAAACATCAGAAAATAACAAGCTAAATCAGTTCCTCTATTTTGGGTCTTCTGGCTTAGTCATCATTCCTTTATGGATGTTGTGACTGTTTCTTATGTATGTCGTTGTCATTGCTGCTCTTATTCAGCTTTTGCTGTTCAGAACACCATCTATTTACCAGCATTTGGCAAATTGTGGGACAATTTTTTGATTCCGATTAGAAGGCGACAGTTCTAGGATTAATAGTGGCTATGATAGCTTGAAACAATTAGTTGACAAGTTGATTTTTTTCCTTTTTTTTCCTTTTTTTTTACTTTTTGTCCCCCTTCCTCAACCTATGTATTGTTCTGTGCCAGCAGTTTGACCTACCCCAAACCCGATACTCCTGCATCCAATGGTCTGTCTTCAGGAGGAAGGATGATGGATAGTGCCTGTGGCAAGATGAGGAGGGAAAGAGAACGATACTCCACATCAAAATCTGGACAAAAACAGCAGCCGGTAAGGGTCTCTGAGGTTAATTGATCTCTGAGATTACTGAAGTAATTAGCTGAGTATGCCAGTTTCGTTGCCTCATAGTAATTTATAACAATGTCACTTGGGTTTTGTGGGTGTTTTGCTGTGGCTTTCAGAGCAGGCTCCAGTTCAGTTATGTGTTTTTAAGTGCCTGAGCTTTGGTTTTATGTTTTTTAAATCTGTAGTTGTATTATCATGGATATGCTTCATACTATAAAGTTTCTAATTAGTAGTTGAATGAATAAATTTGGTGGAAGTTTGTAGAGTTTTTATAAAGGAATGATGTTTGAAACAAGTACCAAGGTAAAAAAGAAAGTTTTCTTATTTTGTTATTTCATATTTAAGTTGTGTAAGGGGCCAAGAACCTGAAGCAGAAGACAGTGTTCGGCATGCCTGCTAATGATCATTCACAATTTTTGGCACTTAGTCAAAGTTGTTGTGGAGGCATTTTTTTTTCTTGTTTTAATGGCAAAAGTCCATTTAATGAAACAATGGTTGTTGCTATCCCAAAGTTTATTTTCCTGACTGAATTTTTATGTAAGCTGCCTACTACTGGACCTTAAACATAAAAAGTTTAAATCAGTCTTCTGGCTGATTCAAAATGAAGAAGTAGTAGATACTGGAGAATGTTTTTATAATAGAAATGGTCTCAATATCAAGGTTGTGATAGACTCTTAAGATGAAATCTCTGAAATATGTGAGTTGTAGGGTACATTAAATTTCTGTAGTAGCGATGTACATCTCTGATTAGTCGCTTCTGGGTAGATCTTGGTACTACTGTGCAAATTGTGATTAGATTGGCTATTCCCATTTAAACTCTAACTAATCTAGTCTTGGTAATCAAACTGCTTAAAAGACAAGGATAAGACCAGAAGTTCTTAAGGTACACTGATTTCTGAGTTTTAAATTTTGCATCCTGATACATGATATAGATTAGATTTACCAGAGTATGATCTTCTGTGCTGCTTGTCAGGCTTTCTTTTTTGGCATTCTGTGCTATGGTTTGGTTTGAGTTTTTTCGTACTCAAAGGAGCACACATGTTTCTTTAAACATTGTCTTTTTCCAAGTTCACTGCAGTATTGACTTCAGAAACTTTGGCAGCTGTCCTACCTAATTTTGCAAGAGGAACACTTTCTTACTTGCCATGAAGTTGTACTCTTAATTTGAAGAGATAAGGGCATCATAGAATGGTTATGTCTCTATATTAGCTAGAGTACAGAAAACAAATCTGATCTGTGCTCCTCTCTGTTCTGCACAGGTAACAATTTTGAGCTAACTTTCAGTCTTCTTACTGGACAGGTGATGAATGTAGTATTGCATGGAAACAGGGCTGCCATAAATAAAAATGATGTGGCAGATTTATGTGGGGAAGTTAGGACTCCTTTTAAAAATTTGCTCTACCTATAAATCTCTCTGTAATATTTAACTTTGTTAAGAAATTAAGGGTGGGATAGGGTAGGAAGGTAGTATGTGTTGTGAAAGAAGAAAATTAAAATCTACAGCTTTTGTAAAGGAAGTGAAAAATTAAAATTGACAACTTTTAAAGAAAAATTGAAATTTACAACAATTAAAATGTGTACACCTAGGAGGTGGAGCAAGCAGCACTACCCGAAGTACCCCTGCCTATCAGTACTGCATCGCTGCCGACATTCAGCTTCAGTTTCCCTGCCAGTAGTGCCGTCTCATCATCACCAAGCACTGTTTCAAAAGCTGCAATGAACAAGGTAAATCTTTCTTTGTATTTCGTGGACACTTTTTCAGGATGAGTATACATCTGCTTTGCTGAATGTTAACTTTTTCTATGGTGCTCATAAAACTAATCAGCATGAATGAATCAGGGTTGTGTTCTTTTTGAGACCTGGGGAGGGAGGCATAAAGTTCTTGATTTGGCTTCTGTTCATCTTATACACTCACTTGCAAGCTTCATTTTCTTATAACTCTGAGCTGTGGATTAGAAATATCAAAGATCAGATTTCCCAACTTCACTGCAGAATGTCTGTTAGATAGTGAATTCACGTAGCTGCTGCTTCACCTGGATGTTTTTCTTTTAGATACAAACCTTAATTCTTTTGAAAATACAGGTACAACCAGCAAGTAATGTTGGCAGTCCTGTTTTTGTATTTTCATCTCCAATTGTGAAGTCTACTGAGGTGGAAGTGCTACCTCCAATGTCTGTAAGTAAAATAAATAAAGATCAATGTTTTCTCAAGGCTTTAGTAAAATACTGCAGAGCAATAAAGCAGAATTGGCCCTGGTAAGGGGAAAAACTAATATATAGATTTCTGACTTGTAATTTGTTATCCAGCATCCACCACAACTTTGAAGACTGGATTTCAGGTTATTATTTGTGCAAAATTTGATTAAAATTACTTAGAATCTAAAAAATCTCTCTTTTTCATAGCAGATTAAGTTTACATTTAGTGTTCCTGTTGCAAAGTCAGCAGAGCTTTCTGGATCCATTGATACACCAGTGACATCCTTATTTAGTCCAGGTAACAGAAATTTTAGCATTTAAAATCTAGTGCTGATTCTCTTGTTATGTATATGAAATAGGTAATCTGTCATTTCTGAGCATGTTACAAATTCCAGACAAAAGGTGTTTTCAGTGACAGGTCTGCTTTTAACCAAATTGTAACTACAAACTGTTGTAAACAAGGTAGAATTTTGAAGATTCTTATATAAGAGGAATGAAACGTGGAAATTCTTGTTTCTAGCAAATGTGAATATATACTGAGTGGATTTCTTTGTAAAAGGTGGGTTTTGTTTTACTTTAACAGGTAGCACTACTGTAAACAGCACCAGCAATAAGAAGGAAGAGGAAGAAGAATACGATGGCCTCTGCAAACCTGCTAAGTTCTTAAAGCAAGGAAGTGTGTTAGACATCCTAAAAAGCCCTGGTGAGATAATGAACTCTTTAAAATATATATTGCAAAAAATATACTTGTATATCGTTGCATTGATTTTTAAAAAACCCATGACAACAGCAACAAAAAAAGCCCCTCATTTGTCACAGTTAAGGCAATGTTAGCTATAAATACAAACACAGGAGAACATTACATTAAATGCTGCACCTGTTAGGGTTGATTCTATTGTAAGTGGCTTTCAGTGCTGAAAGGAAAACTGCAACTTCCAACCAAATGCATTGTTTCTCCTTACGTACATATTAGGTTGTAATTGAAAATTAAATATAAAAGAATTAGTCAAATAATCAGTGTTTTGTTTTAAATAAATGACATTTATGTAATTGGAAAGGAAATGTTTGTAAAATGCTTTATGAACATTACTTTCCCACCTTCACCATCTCCAGAAATGAAGAATGGTAATGTCATTCCTAAAGATGTTTCAAAAGCTGCAAATCTTTTGGCCCTAAATTATAACAGTTACTATCGATTCAAATGTAAATTTTAATTAATAATGGGCTGTTCCACTTAAAAATATTTTAATTGCAGTTGTTTTCAACTGTTCAGTAAAGTGCGTGTGTGTGTAGATGATGGTTTTTGTTTCAAGGACTATACTGAATTTGATCTTTTCCCATAAGCCTTGAATTGTAGCAGGTCTTTTTATTGTGAAATGACAAATCTATATAATACTTAAGAAGGCAGTGGCTTTTTATACCGGAAAGAGCTAAATGAGAGAAATCATGCTGTGTGTTTAAGGAAAGACTTACCAGTGAAGTGACATTAGTTTTCTTTATCAGTTTAAGAGAGGCAGGTTCTGAATCCACACTGCTCAAAGATTCCACTTCTGATATTAAAAAAAACAAAACAAAACAAAGCAACAACAACATAATAATAAAAAAAAGAAATGCTTCATTTTACCTTTACAAGTAATTTGTGCTGATATTTAAGATGTATTGCTGTAGCATTTTCATTAGTGTTTCCATATTGGTGGTACTTGTTTCTGGAAAGTTGTCACCTTTAAATAAGGAATTGGCTTGTATCCAGTGCATTTTGAACAAAGATTATAGATAAAAATTGTTTGGTTGTCTTAATTTTTATTAATTATTACTGCTCCAGGTACCAACTGCTGTACAACTGTCAAAGTAAATGTGAGTCATCTACTACGACAGAAATAGCTTTAGAAATTTGATTCGATTGGACATGGTGTCTTAAAATGAAATTGGATTATTTCTAGTCCATGACAGTCAGCTTTCAGTATTGTTTGTTCACACTTGTATCTACCACTGTAGTGGCAGATACATAGGAGATTTGTATCTAAAACTTTCTTGGAAATGAAGAGTTAAATCAAGCTTTAAAAAAATGTTATGTTGTGTCCCAGCGCAGCACATGAAATTTCATCCCTTTAGATAAGATTTCCTGGGACTTCCTCTTGTGGTTAGTTGGAATGTATAGCTGTGACCATTGACAATTTGTTTAAATTTATGTTGTCTAGTATTATAAGTAACTTATATGCAGCAGGGTACTGCTTTATTACTAAGATCTCTCCCTTTTTTTCCAATTTTTAATTTTTTTAATTAATTTAGGCTTTATGTCTGGGAAAACACCTTCCTGTTCATCTGCACAGCCTGTTACAAGCACAGTCGTCTATACAAGGCCTGCAATAAGTAGTTTTTCTGCAGGTAAAGACACCTCCAAACAAGCATCCTCGTTTTGGCAGTCTGACACACATGACCCATGTCTGCAGAACAAAACCACAGATGGAAAATGTGTAACATGTGAAGCTGCTAAACTGTCAACTGTTGAGAGTACGAAACAGACGATAAGTGTAAGTCACTGTGTCTCCTCTAAGACAACAGTCCCTACAGCAGGGACATTGGGCTTTGAAGACAAGTTTAAACCAGCACCCAACACATGGGATTGTGATACCTGTCTGGTCCAGAACAAACCTGAAGCTACAAAATGTATAGCATGTGAGACACCAAAGCCTGGAACAGGCGTGATGCCTGCCCTGACAATGCCAATGGTCACAGACAACTCGGTGACAGTGACATCCTCCTCCAGCAGCACCGGCACAACAGTCACTCTGGGATTTGGAGATAAATTTAAACAGCCAAAAGGCTCTTGGAACTGTTCAGTGTGCCTTGTATCAAATAAGGCAGAAGACACCAAATGTGTAGCTTGTCAGTCCGACAAAGCAGGTTTGTCCTTTTCTTCTCAGTTGTTTCAACCTCAGTCTCTGTGCATTCTATACAGAACAAAATATGTTGCATCTAAAAAATATTTTCAGCAGCATGGCTGTATGCCAGACAGGATGAATTAGTGGCTCTCTGCAGGAATGGGTTGCAGGCACTTTGGAGGTCTCAGCCCAGATTCCAGCCTGTCACATGAGTTGAACTGATTGTGAAATGTATTAGTGCAGAGCTGAATTGAAGCAAATGTACCCTGCTTTACAGCTGGTGAGGAAAGATGACTAAAATGGATGCCTCAATTAACTTCAAACCAGATGACTCCCTTTCATTGGGGAAAAATGTGAACTCCATAGAGTTAAAAACTACTGGATTTCTTGGGCTTTTTTTTTTTTTTCTCTTTCAAAACCTAAGTAGAAACAGTATTTATACAACATGGCTAAAAATGTCTCCAGTCAGCATTTGAGTGTAATTGAGCAGAGGTATGAAGCCAGATTCCAAGACAGTGTAGTTTTTAACTAGTTGTCTTAAGCTAGAACAAAACCATATGTTCAGCTATGCCTGTGAAGGCTATGGTAGCCTTCCAGAGCACGTGTGACCTTGTTTGGGGAGGTCAGGGTCCTTATAGACTTTGGGGACGCTGGTGCCTTCTTTAGTTGAGTTCGGTTTTTTTCCTATTATATGTGATTGTAACTGTATTGAGTGAATTTATTCTTTTTTAAACCACAGATAATTATTTTAACACTAATTTTCATTGGCTCTTAACATCATTTAATGTCAAAACCACCCTTGCAAATACATCTTGGGGGGGGCAATTAATATAAGATGGACTAGATCGTGCTTTTGTGCAGTAAGAGTGGAATTTCTTCATCTAAGAGTAATGCATTTTAGAGCTTGTTCTCATGGACTTCCAGCCTCAGTGGTCAGCTGGCACTATTGGCCAGTTGTCCAAGACTCTGGCCATTGCAAGGAAGAATTTTAGAACTGAGGGGTTTGCCATGACTGCCGTGGCACAGAGAACTGCACAGTTATATTATGTCTGTCAAGGGGATGAGTGAGGCAGGTAAGATGCGTGAATATAAATTCTCTGGGTGTACTGTGGAACAGAAGACCCATTCCTGTCTTTAATGTTTTGAACTTGAGACACTATCTTCTGCCTCTCTCTTAAATGCCACCCTCAGTGGTTTCAGGTTGTAGCTGATGATTATGTGATGCTTTTGTGCCTTCTGGGTGTCTGCTTCACTCCTCACACTGTGGAGCTGAAGTTTGCTGTTGGAGTGCGGCAACAAGTGACATCTCATAGGGGGATAAATCAGAAACAAAAAATCTGAAGGCAAGATTGTCTTCCGTGCCTCGGCAACCTGTTTCTGCTGCTCTTGAAGACAGTGTAGCTTCTGTAGTGAACAGAGTTGTGGCTTTGGAAGCTTTGAGTTCCTTTTTTTTTTTTTTTTTCTTTTGTCACTGTGTAGTTTTGAATGTTTCCTGTCTTTGTGAGTTGCTAATGAATCATTCTAGTAAATTGTCAGCCTTTCATCACTTGACAGTGATCATTAACTTGAGTGATGCTAACTTTGACTACCAGTTACTTGTGTCACCAGAAATTCTTTTAGCAGCTCTGATGCAATACCTGTAATTTACATCTGAAATAGGCCATGTTGCTGTATTTTACCAACTGCAGTTGCTGTTTCAATGTCACTGGTTCAATTTGTGCTTAAAATCATTTATAAATTGCAACGAAGAATGCAGATGTTTCTATTGTTTACATTCTCAGAATGTGTTTGAAATTAACTTGTAGCTTGATGTTTTTTTACTGTTATGCTTGTGTGTTTTACAATTTAGTGAGCATTGGAGAGTTTCTTAAAAAGTCCATGTTCACTTTATAGTTTAAGCAGGATGATTAACTATTTTGCTTCTTTCTCAGGGAGTTCAGTGCCTGTGACTAGTGGCAGTGTTTCTGCTTTTTCTGCTTCTTCTGGAGGTTTTCTGGATTTAGACAAATTCAAGAGGCCTGAAGGAAGCTGGGAATGTGAGGTCTGCTTGGTCCAAAACAAAGCAGAAGCCACAAAATGCATAGCCTGTGAAAATGCAAAGCCAGACACCAAAGCAGAACTCAAAGGTAATACTTCATGAGGAAAAACAAGGATGTGCAATTTGCAATTTATTTTTCTAAGTAGAGTGATTTTTCCTTTGAGGTATGACAAAATTGTCTGTTTCTTCGTCTAGGAATATTGCTTAAATAAGGTACAGAGCCTACGTTTCCACACCCATTCCCCAGAAAAACGTTATGTTTTTTCAGAGAAAAGTTTATATCAGTAACATAGTTGTCCTTTACGAGCCTTGCGTGTTGTTCATTTGGAGTTCAGACTGAAACCATGGTCTTTCAAAGAAGTTAGCAGAGTGCTTTTCTAAGCCGGGTGCTGGACAGAAGAGCACCATTGAGAAAAGATCTGTGCAGAGAGGGAGTGTGGAGTTTTCCTTACTTGTTTTTTGTATGTGTTTGTGGGTGCATCATACATTGCAAGCTTCATATTTTTTTATTTCTGCAGGTTTTGATACTGCTGCTGTGTCTACAAATGCCGCAACGCCATCATTTACGTTCGGTGTCCCATCATCGTCCTCTGAATCTTCTCAAACTTTGGGTAGCACAGGAAATTTTAAATTTGGAGAACAAAGTAGCTTTAAGTTCGGGATTGCATCTGAATCTGCATCGTCCAACACTGTGACTGGGGGATTTAAGTTTGCTACTGGTTCAGGAAACTTCAAATTTGGAGTTTCTTCCTCAGACTCTAAGTCAGAAGACAGTAAAAAAGAAAGTAAAAGTAACAATTTTACCTTTGGACTTCCATCTGCAACCAGTCAGGCCCCTTCAACATTTCAGTTTGGAACAACGAGCCTGGGGCAACAGGAAAGGAAAGAGGAACCAGTTTTGGGAGGTTTTGGTTTTGGCACAAGTTCTACTTCTTCCATAGCTACCAATGAGAATAAGACCGGAGTCAGTGGCTTCACTTTTGGAACTGTGGCAGAAAAGGAGGTAGCATCATCTGCTTTGCCATTTAAGAAGTCAGATGAGAAAAAGGATGAAACTGTTTCAACGAAGGGAGGCTTCTCTTTTGGCAGCGTGGAGTCTGCACCTGCCTCACAGTTTGTTTTGGGAAGGGCAGAAGAGAAACAGGACTCTGTCACTTCTGCTGGTCCATTAGCATTTGGAAAGAAATCTGACAATGAAGAGTTAAAGGCACAACCTATCTTTTCATCTGGGACAGCTGAGCATACCAAAGAGGAGAGCACAGCAAAACCTGTATTCAATTTTAGTTTCGGTAAACCGTCAGAAAAGGAAAGTGAGCAGACAAAGCCACCTTTTGCATTTGGGGCACAAACCAGTACTTGCGGTAAACAGAACATCTTTTGCCTTCACTTGTCTGATCGTGTCTGTCAAATAATAGCTCTGAGGCTGTACTGGACAAAATCTGTGGGATTTATATACTACCTGCAGCCTGTCTTTAGTTCTGGTTGTTGATGCATAGACAATATGTCTAAAGGCAATTCCTCTATTGATTTCAATGAGTTTTAACACTATGTTTAGACAAAAGAATTGCCACACCTTAGGGAACCTTATTGTATAAGGTATAAGCACAGAAGTTGTATTGTCTCAGTAACAGCAGCTCAGCTGGTGATAAAATCTATAACATGGTGCAGTATAGAGGCCTCGTACAAGTGTTGTCTTTTATAGTAAAAGGGAAGGAGAGAGGGAATATCTTAGTTCCATGTACTTGCAGCTGTGCTACAGGGAATACTGGAGTTTCTCTACTCCTACAAAGGTACAAAAATCACTTCATAGATACTACACAGTTTTGTATTCCTCTGATTTATTGAAAGTCTGCAGTGGGAGGATTAAAGTTCTTCATTGATTATCACTGTGTGAAAAATTCTTGGTTGTTAAATTCCATTTGTGTGACTTATTAACTGTGTTTCTTCCTTTCAGAACAAGGAGCATCTTTCAGCTTCTTGAGCTCTAGTTCCTCCAGCACAGTCGTACCCACCACTTCAGCCAACAGCAGCGGCGTGTTTGGCAGCACCCTCTCTTCCTCAAACCCTCAGCCAGTTCCCACTCCCTTTGTGTTTGGACAACCCAGCAACACTGTGACCAGCTCTGTTTTTGGCAATCCTGCAGAATCTACAACATCTCAGTCATTTGGCTTCTCTCAAGAAAACAAACCAGCAACCACATCTTCCAGCACTGGCTCGACTCTTACTCCATTTCTGTTTGGTTCAGCAGAGAGCAGCACCAATGCAGCAAATTCAGGCTTTACTTTTGGAGCCACAACTACATCGAGTTCAACAGGTACGTTTTCAATAGATGCTCTTCTGCTTTTCTCATTTTTGCCATTACACAGTGGACCAAGGAGATCCTGTTTCATGAATATTTTACTTTGGAAAATGTGCAGGCCAAATGCATGGAAGTAGGGGAAAATAGTAGGATTTATATTCAGCAATATAAATTTGGGCTCGTTCTCCTCTAGTCTGAGAAATACAGTTTGTATAGGAGCTTTTCCCCATGAAAATGAATGATAGTTTCTTTCTTCTTGCTATCAGTCCAGTGCTTACAGTTAGGAGTCAGTGTATCAGCATCCCTGATTTTTCTCTCCCATACCTAAAACTCTCAACTGTTGTAAATAATGTCAAGATTTGCAAAGTCCTTCCCTCACAGGTATATGTAAATGCATTTCCTCTAAATGCAGTCACTGCTGCTTAAAGGTTGGGTTTTACTAAGGATCATGGCCAGTGTTTGTTAATTATCTAGCAATTAATTGTTAATTATCTAGCAATAATATCTTAGAGAAGAGAGCAATAAGAAATACAAAGTTTCTTCATGTTTTATGTTCATTATGCCACTGTATGATTTAAATGAATAAATTTGCATGAAGCAGTACAACACAAGACAAAATCCACTAAATTTTCCATACTCCTGTGAACCATAGAGTATGTTGGAAATAAGAATGAACCTGTGAGGGAAAGACTTAATCTAGTTTGATCTGATGGCTTAACTTTGTCAGTCACAGAAGTTTAATTTGCACACTTTTTCATGTTTCAGAAACAGAGAGAAAACAGTCCAAAATTATAACACCCAACAGATTGATTTAACCTGCTAACAAATCAGTAACTTTTAGTGTCATTTCGTTAGTAGGTGACACCATATTTCAAACATCTTCACAAACGCAGAAGCCTTTATTTTACTGTGTATTTGTTCATCTTGGAAGTAAAGCCATTCCAAGTTATGGTGCAACAGAGGGTATTTCCTGTTGCATGAGAGCTGCTCAGATTGCACTAATAGTGCTGATAAAATGTCCTTTTTGCATAGCACATCCACCATGTACATTCAGAGTCACTGTTCAGTTGAGTTTCATTTTTGTTCCATTATTTCTGCTGGCCATGCAGAACTGAAGCAGCTGAACAGCTGGGCTGGTTGTTGATGATAGGTAGAGAAGTACAGAGATCATCACTGCAAGCATCATTTGACCTCCGGAAGTTGATAATGGTAAACACTTGGACAGGGGAGAGGTGCAGTTGCTGACAAGAAGAGAGATGCATGTTCTTGTTCTAATAAATCAGGAGCTGTATTTTGCATGTTGGACAAATACAGTTTGAGTGAATATTCTCTGTGTGTGGTAGAAACAGCTTTTAGTAAATACAGATTAAATCATACCATTTGTGGGAATTCATTTGTAGAACATAAAGAGGCAACCAGTGTGTTTGAGATTTAATTTTGTCTGATTCTGATAAACATAGCATTTCTCATATTACTTAAAAGGTGCAATTCCTGTTGTGGCTGATGTACTATTTGCTTTATATATCCACACAAGTAGTTTGAGATTTAAATGAGGATTGAGCTACCAGACTTGGGGTTTTAGAACCTTTGTTTTCTAGATTCATTCTTGAGGGTGGGAGGGAAATGGCACGTACTGACTGACATCCTTCTTCTGTTCCCCAAGGGTCGTCGTCTTTGTTTCTGTTTGGCTCTGGGCCCCCAGCGCCTGCTGCTGGCCCACCATTTGGCACCAGTCAGCCACCAGCATTTGGCCCGAGCCAAGGGTCCAGCCAGCCAAGCGCTCCAAGCTTTGGATCGCTGTCGTCAACGTTGTTTTCAGCTGGCACTCAGCCTGCTCCTTCTGCCTTCGGCTCAGTGACGAGCAGTACTCAGCCCTCTGTGTTCGGACAGCAGGCAACCCAACAGCCAGGTTTTGGTTCTGGTACCCCCAGTGCTGGTGAGTGCCCACCATCCTCCTCTTCCCTTTTGGTCTCAAAGATGATACATTTTATTTTCTTTTTCATGAAGCGCACCTTAAGTTATACGCAGAAAGAAGACTTTGGCATTACGCTCGTATTCAAATGTAGGAATTGTCCTCCATAAAAATAATGGGTATAGGGGTGTGATTTGTGTCTCAGTCCTGACTGTGGAGACATGATGTGCCATAGGTATCCAGCTTCACAGTAAGCCTTCTCCACAAGAGATTTAGCAGATAGGAGGTTGCAACTGTACCACAAATTCTGGGCTTTATTTTCCAGAGAAACCTAGTGATTAAAAGGAAGTGTTGAAAGCCATGGAGTAATCACTGGTAAGTTTGTGCAAAACAGAAGGGCAGAAGCACTGCAAAATTGTTATTTTTGGATTTGTTAGAGTAGTTCTTAGTTATCTGACTTCAATAGGCTTCATTGTTTAAAATATGGTCAGAACTGTTTTGGTTTCTTTAAGAATTTATGGGTTAAGACATATTAGAAGATCTTTTTACTAATGAAGTATAAAATACCATGGGAAGGTATTTAAGTGTAAGAAGGACCTGTTCCACACTAGTAACAATCCAAAAAGAAAAACACAGCCGGAACGTCTGTATTTGATATCACATCAAGTACTTAAAGGGAAAAGCCTCCCTTTTTTCCTCTCAGAAGTTTTACAAAATAGCCTCCATTTTAAGTAACTGATCTTTTTGTACTAATCAGCAGATTAGTTGGCACACCACATTACTCAAGTCAGCCTTTCATAAATTAGGTAGCATTTCAAAGGTAAAATTCTCCCTGGATTGTCTGTGTTGCTTATCAGTTACTTTGATGGTAGGAATGTTTGGGGTTTTTAAAGGTGAGGTGCTGTGTTAGCACATTAAAGGAAAGGGAGTCCCCAGATCAACTGCAGGAACACAAGAAAGTTTACTTGAATATAAATCTATGTGATTCTAGGCTACAGTTTAAGACTTTATTAATAAACTTCAGTTTGCATAGGTATAAACTTTATGATGGCACACAAGTTAGAGAACAATTCATTATCAGTGTGCCAGCAGTATTACTATAAGAATTCCTCAATCTCTGTTAAAGTGAATGGATTCATTCCATACATACTGTTCCTGTAGTGATCTGGCACTTCAGGTGCCACTCCCACAACTTTGTCATCTTGAGCAACCTGTAAAAAAATTTTTTATAAAGACAGTGGGGAAGAACATGAGGATTTTGCTGGAAAGGATGAACTCAAATTTCAACTTTCTTACTTGCTTCTGCTTCTACCCCATCTTCCCAGGTTCTGTATTCCAGTTTGGAAGAAATACTGCTAATTTCAGCTTTCCAAATAGCCCAGGAGTATTCACTTTTAGTGCAAATCCTTCTGCACCAGCAGCTCCTGCACAGCCTTCTGGCACTTCAGGATTTTCGTTCAGCCAGCCTGCAGGATTTACATTGGGGTAAGAGACCGTATCGGAATTTCACTTGAGCTTCGGGTAATATCAGTGGACAGTGTTCAGCCTCTACTGCTGTTAAATCTTGAGGTGTTCAGATGAACCTTGGAGTTTGAAACTAAATTTGGCACCCTTCCTTGTATTAGCCTGACTGGCTAACTAAGCAACGGTATCTTTAAAGGAGCCTAGCTGTCAGGAATATCACACATCAACACATGTGAGATTGTCTTGTTCTTGAAAGGTAAAATCCGTATCCAGCCATTATGCTGCTGCTTACCTTCTGAATAAGAGAGATTTAATTGGTTTTGGTTTCTGGAACTCTCTTCCTCCTGTTCATCATTTGCCGTTTGTTGCCAGCTGGTAACTAGTGAGACAAGACTATGAAACAGTTGTTCTGGAATATCTTCTCAGTGCTGCTACTGAATTTTCAGCTACACTGTCCTAAATTCTGAACTACTAATTTCTTTTGATAGGACTAATGGGAAAAATGTTTTCTCTGCCTCTGGACCTTCAGTTCCTGGTCGGAAGATAAAGCATGCAGTTAGACGTAGAAAGTAAACGCCTGATTGGTAAAACATCAAAAACATTGGAAGCAGCTACTACTCTGAATTGTTCAGCTTCTACCCTGACTGAATTGTTCAGCTGCTACCCTGAATTGTTCAGCTGCTACCCTGAATTGTTCAGTTATTGGGATTGTACCTCACGCTGGCTTATCGGAAGTCAGATCTGCCTAAAGGAATATAAAACCTAGCTTTCCTGTCCTTCCCTTCCCTCTCCCTGTTAACGTTTTTCGGTAGCAAGTAAAGTTGGCAACAAGGCTGTTCTCAAGCAAAAGTCTCAAGTTACTTCTTTCACTGACTCGGCATGGTCTGGCTGTAGCCCTGAGTAGAGCCTGCACAGTGAATGGCTTGTACAATACCTCTTCATCCGCACCACTACGTGCGCTCATTCGCGTTTACTGACGCCTCGAAATTGTAATTATATCAGCGAGGGATGCTGTATAGAGTAGAGAATGTTGATAACGAATGATTTCTATGCTGAGTTTGTGCTGGTGTATGTGTGAAGTGAGTGAGTTTGGGTGTATCGTGCACTAAAATTTTCTGATAGAGGAAGACTGATATAAGGATGATCCATGCTAAGGACTTGTTAGATCTGTAGTTCTTCATTTAATAATTATATGCTATTTCTATATTTTCATTCTTACAGCCCTTTATCACCTGTCTCGCCTTGTTATTTTATTATGAAACGTGTAAATACAATTTTGTTTCTCTATGTACTTTTTTGGCATAACAAATCTGTGAAATTGAAATTTTAATTTTGTGTGTTACGGCCATTTTTGTTTAGTATTGTCTCAGATTTTATGTAAATCTCATTATTCAAAGTTGCCTAAATCCATTTAGAAAATCTTTAAAATTGGGAATTCTTAAAGTAAGTTTATTGGCTTTTCTGATCCATTTTTGTTTGGACCAAAAACCAGTATTGTACAAAGTATTAAGTATATATTTTTATATTTACTGAAATGGACTGTGGTGACTTTGGATAATAAGGAAAAGTTTAATATTAAAGCCATGTTTATTACAGTATAATTAACATGTTAAACCATGGGATAAATGCCATCAATAAAAACTGCGAAATATGATCTGGCAATTTTAACTCTCCATAAAGGCATCTGGAGCTGTAACTGTGTGAGATGGTTACGTCAACCCGAGCAATGTAACATGCTTTCTTCAACCTCTGCTTGTTCACAGTGTCACTGATTTTAGAGGATCTTAAATAAGTTAAAGGTCTCCTGTTACAAAGGAGAGTTTTATTGTTGACTGAAGCTTAGAGCAGCTTATCAGTGTGTCAGCTGACTGCAGTTCATTTTTTTATAATGCTATTAAAAAAAAAAGTTAATGTTACATTCACCACTGTTCTAACTGAAGAGGAAAAGGTACCTCCAATTATAAATGAGTAATTAGGGGTCTCCACTTCTGTAGCAGTTAAAGGAACTTCTTGGAGAACAAACATTATTCTAGTAAAATCAAAGGAAATGCTTGTTCATCTGGGGACCCACAGCTGAACTTTGTACCAAGTCACAGCATTCAGTGTATGACTGAGATACAGTTTCTTCCTTCAGCTAGAAGAGAAGAGATCTGCATAACTGTCTGTGCTGTAAATGTCTTCAGAGGCAGGGCTGAGGCCTTTGCTGGCACTGCTGCCCTTCACCAGAACACGGCTCACCCCTTGTACGGCTGCAGGTGCCGAGGGTACAAAGTGAGATGAGTTTCTAAGCACGAGCTGGACTTGACAGCAGGACAAAGGCCAACTGCCCTTTTCATGTGTAAAGCTCCAGTCACTGTTTCTAGAAATAGAAGATACTCAGCAACTAGACTTCAAAACCACACACAAACACTGCTATTCAGAGAGTCATATTTTGCCACTGGAGCTGCGAAAGGATTATATGCAGTTACATATTTCCAGTTGTCTAAACCTGAAAAATGTCACAGATTTCACTTTTCCCCCTTAGCAATGACTCACTGGCCCAGTACTCATCCTACAAACAGAAAAAGGTGGCATCTTCACTGCAGCTTGCATAAGAGACAAACTAAAAGCATTTCCAACAGCATAATATACATATTTCCATGGACAGGCTCTGTCTTCTTGCATTAATTGTTTTCTGTACCTGCTGTGGAAGGGATGGTATTTTTCTGCAGGGTAGGATAAACCTTCCCTTATATCTGAGTTGGTAGCAATGAAGTTAGCCAATGGTATTGCTTTTCCCTTCCCTCCCCCCACATCTTGAATCCTAGTTTCTAGGTCACTGCTACAGTAAATAGAACAAAAAACTTCTTTTTGTGAATAGGTAAAATTCACCCTAGAAAGGACTTTGGTTATTTCTGACAGCTTTAGTTTTCATCAGGCTGATTGCCATGCCTGACATCAGTGCTTAAGTCAACATTTTTTGAAAGAATGGAGCACAGGTCCTGTGAGGGGCAGCTGAGGAAGCTGGGGTGTTTAGCCTGGAGAAAAGGAGGCTCAGTGGTGACATTATCACTCTCTACCTGAAAGGAGGGTGTATCCCAATGGGGGTCTGTCTCTTTTCCCAGAAGTGACCGGACAAGAGGAAACAGCCTCTGGTTGGCTCCAGAAGGTTTAGACAGGACATTAGGAAAAATGTTTTAATAGAAAGGGTTGACAAGCATTGAAACAGACTGCCCATGGAGGCGGTGGAGTCACCACCCCTGGCAGCGCTCAAAAAACATGTGAATGCCACTTGAGTACATGGTTTAATGGTGAACATGGTGCTGGGCTGACAGCTGGACTTAACGATTTTATGATTCTAGGAATAGTTAAGTGGTATCTCTGAAATTCTGTTTCAGCTCAATTCTGGTTCAGTTCAAGTTGTCTAGCAACAAGGGGGTGCTTTCCTGAGGCCTGCTTATTGCCATTTAGTACTTAGACATTTTTGTTTCAGTGATGGATGTCATGATCATTAATGCTAATGGTACACTTAAGATGCCAAAGTTTTTTTGGTAATAAATCATTAGTGTAAAACAGTAGTAACCCTCAAAAGTATGAGGTATTTTGATACTGATACCCTGTCTGATTGAGCAAAGACACAAAACTTTTCTAGCCAAGACAACTTTTTTTTTCACTTCAAAAATAAATATTTAAAAGTAGTTATCTAAATAGTTAGTGGCTTCATTCTGGAGAGGTGAAAATTTCATTCTCCCACTATTCAGCACTGGATCCAGTCCTGATTCATCATTCCAAATGAAAACTGAAATGCATACACAGTACATTCATACACAGAACAAATGACTTGTCAAACAAAAGTACTGCAGAATATGAACACATTTTTAAGTTATTTCACCTGAAGACAAGAGAGAACCAAGCTCTCAAACATGTCTGTTGTTAACGAAACCATTGTCCAAAACTGAAGGCAGGGCAAGAACTTCAGCCACTGAGTGGCAAGTTAGGCCTATGGGAGGAACACACAAAAACTGGCATCTAGAAGAATTCCAAACGCTTGCTCAAATTTTACTAAAACATCAACATTGCTGGTAATACTCATTTCCCAAGATACTAATAAGATGAGAACAAACCAACTATCCAAGCTATGTAGTCATGCAAAATATTAGGCTTCTTTATTCAGTATTTTAAGTTATTCTGAATATACAAACAATTAGCCAGAATGATAAAGTGAGAATAACCAGTATTTGTATTCTTCTGCAGATTTACACCCATAACACATTTCAGTTAATGTTTTCTGCATGCTTCTGGAACATATTCAGTTGTTTTGCTCTGCATTATATGCAAGAAATAGACAAGTGCTTTCACTCCAAACAGAAGCAAAAAAAGTTACCTTTCATTAGCATGATCTGTACTGTTCATGGCTGCAAAATTATTTACACAGGGTGGTTCTCTAACACTGCAGTGTAACATACCCTTCCCGGAGGAAAAAAGTAGCTATTGTTTCACCTCTTCCTTAGCGTGGACAACTGAAGTAAGTGACAATGCTTGAGACAGTCATGCAAAAAACTTTTCACATTAACATTGTGATAAAATACTTAAAAGGTGAGGAAATATGATCTGTGAAGCAGTTATAAAAGACATGATAACCACTGCTGATCTCTCTTTCTGCACACATGGCAATTTAATTAACATGATTTGCCTTGCTGTCTAATACTGCAGTTCTCTTCTTCCTTTATCCTTTGACAGGCAATGGCCTGGAAAACAACTTGATTTTCTAGTTACCTGCCAACATCCAAAACTGTAGGAGCAACATTTCTTTTAAGGTGGAATATTTCTAGGTATCGGCTTTCCACAGACTGATGAACAGAACAGCTCCTTTCTGCAGTTAAAGCAGCCACTTTCTGTCTCATCGATCAGAAGTTAATACTCCCAGATTTAATACGTATTGTCTCTCCCAAACTTCTTTGGCATCTATGAAAACTCCAATATTTTGAAGGTAGCTGCTGGCATCATACAGGAGCCATACATTTTCTTTAGCTTCTGAATCAGTTCCCATTTAATTAGGGCAAAAGATTCCGATAGACACCTCAATTTCAGTTCTGGGGTAGGTCTTTATTCTCTGGGGGTGGGAGGGGATCTTCAGAACCAGTCTGGAAATCTCATCTTTTGGTATCATCTGACTCCATTTCTTCTGACCACAATAGTTCCTGCTACAATATCATAGGCTGTTCTGTTGTGCTGGAAAAACAGCAGTGTAATAAATGCAGGAAAAAATGATGCAATAGAAAAATTCTTGATCAAAGCTCGTACTGTGGACCTGAAATGAGAATAGAACATTCAGTGCCTTATTTTCACTTTTCTGCTTATGTTAGTAATTAACTTCCAAGTTTAGTGCCTCAGTTTTACATGGTACAAAGATCAATCTCTAGAGGAGATTGTACCACCTAAACTGAAAAACAATCAATGTGATTGAATAATTACCATTTTATTCTTAGATCCCATAATCTGACAATAGCTCTTGCAGTCTAATTATTGCAAAGGTCAACAATAAAGCAATGGTGTTATTTCCTCCCAAATCACATGCTTTCAGCACTATTAGTCTGAGTGCAACGTGACGGAGCCAAGAGCACTTACGTTGTCATACTGACATTAGAGGATGGAATGACTAACACTCGGCTGGGCGCAATAAGTACAGATGTGTCACATGTCACAACTCGCAGTCCAAGCAAGAATTTCCCTGGGGTTGCTCCACCTGCTCCCCAAATACAGATTATCTGTAAAAGAAAGGTTATTTCAATTCCACACACCACCATGTGGTTGACAGGTCGAGCAAACTTGGTTATCCTCAAGGGGATGTCATAAGCTTCAACATAATCCAGATATTGTGAAGAGGATTTACTTTATAGGTCTATGGTGACAGAATTTTTTTAAACCATTTCTTCAACAACTGACAACTATTAATTATAAGAATTAGTGTTTATGAGTACTTACCTCATAGAAGCAGACTAATAACCTGTAGATGAGAGCTACTATCATCATTTTCTGCAAATCTTCCATGGATGTATCTTCATCTATTTCCTCTATGATGTAATGCATGGCAAATTTAGAGATGTCCCTGTGCAAAATAAAACTGAACTTCAAAACTGTCCTCTCAATACCAATGTTACCCCTTTAATACTGCAATTCACTCCTTCAGTTCTGGTATCAGTAGAAGAAAAAAAATCTCCTTGGCTCTCTGATACTAAACAAGCCATTAAAATTCAGAACACTAGGTTTCCTTCCAAGTTGCTGCCCTTGTTTTGTCTTTTTCATTATGAAAAGATCATTCTTTATTACCACTTTTGCACAATGGTATCCCTGGGTAGTGAGCTGCAGAATTGTTCTGAAAATTCTCACACTTCTTGGGAAATAAACAGATTCTACAGGTGATCATCTAACTTTGTATAAATAGAAGGTATCCAAGTCTCCAAGTCTCTTCCTTACAGAAACTCTCAACGAAAAAGAACACTTCTCTACAAACACAAGGGAGAAGTTGCAAGTCTCCCTAAGCAAGCAGGGAAGCCCTATATCATCCTTTGCATGATCAGTGTTCCTCATTCTCAGCAGTCTTTACTGCTCACCATACTCTACTGGAGGAAGGCACTTTGGTATGCAACAGGAAGATTTTAACTTAAAGCAATCAAAACCTTCTGGTTTTTGTTCTAACAGAGCTATGTGAAGCATCCATTTTGAGTTAACAGCATATTTTTGCAAGATAAACTCCACATATTTAAACCTTCTTATCTGACACCTGGAATGTATATACTTGCAACATGTATTTAGGCAAGAGCTTTCCACTCATGCATCTGAGACTCACATAAAAACGTGTAGTCCCACTTCCAAACAGTCCATCTTATATTTGTACTACTTACCCTCCTCTTTATTCAGACTTAAGGAATTAAGAAAACAGTGAAGCACAACCTGCATTTCCCTTCAATAGAGCTTTGACCTGAAGTGTCTGTCTTGAGCCTGAGAGGAGGTATTTTTTTCATGACAACTCAGCCTGACCTCAGCCTCACATCTCATAAGCAGAACCTTTCCCCCCGCCAGTGTTTCTCTGAACTTCCTTGTAAGCAACTTCCTGGCTCTCACAAAACCAGTAATATTGAATGTGCTGTAAATTACACCTTCACCACTTTACAGAGGCAATTACACATAGTTGTTCCCCATCTTTCCAGTACTTCATTTTGTATCATTATCAGCCTACTAAAACCAAAATGGAAACACAAGCTGTCAGCTTACAGTTGGAGGTTTTGGCAACTAAAGAGAACTGAGATTTCGGCATTTTAATTGCTGCTTATCTGAACAAAAACCACTGGTAGTTTACACTGACATACTTATTGTTTTGGATTTGCCTCTCTTTCACACACCTTTCAAGCTGCAATTAAAGGTGCCTGGAAAATGTTACCTGTATAGTATCACTTTATGGTCAATCAATGTTTGGATGGCTCTTGAGCAGAAAGCTCGAGTTCTGAAATGTGTTTGCACAGGAATGCAATTACTGACTACACCAACTATTGACTACTCATCTCTTAATCAGACCAAAATATTTGATTACCCCAACCCAAAGCAGAATAACCGAGTTGAGGAATAAGACACCTACAGTTAAAGAAGCAGATAAAAAAAAAAAGTCTTTGAGGAAAAGTATTATGTCTGTGTACAAAAATGTAAAATGAATCTTTCAGTCTAGTGCACACACAGTGTTTAATTCTACTTTTTAAGAACCCAAATTTACACCCAGTAAAGCCTGCAGTGAGGTAGCACTCCTAGCAATGAGGCTGCATTTTCAAAGTACATATATATCTGATGCATGATCAGATTTTTTTTTTTGTGTGGGTTAGCATTGTTTAGCTCAGAAATCTAAAAAACACAGCACCTTAGAAGATGCTGTGAAGGAAATTAACTCCATTGCAGGTAGATCCAGTACATTTTTAAAAGCTCCTTAAAAAGACAAGTTTATTTGTCAATGTTTTTTCTTTGAAAAATATAAAGGACTTTTTAACAATCTTGCTATTGCCCACCCCTAAATAAGTATGCAAGTCTACTCTGTCCTTAGTAAGGAGTTTGTGAGCCTATACACCTGTACAAATTTTGTTTCCATCAGCTGACCCAAAAATCAGGATGTCTTTAAAAGGAGGTTAACCCAGTGGTGCTTTTTCCTCAACTTCTGTCAGTTATTCAATGCCATCATATGCCCAAGCGTACCATAAATACAACCCGACACCTCAAAGAACATGAAAAGCTTAAAGCTGTATACAACAAAGCTTTAAACTGTTAAAATAAACTTACTTTATTCCACTGAGGTGCATAATACTTAAAATGATGGTTGCCTTTATAAAGAACAGAATAAAAAAATCCACCATCTCTGCTATGAACCTGTGTGCCAACGAAGGGATAAGGAACTCCCGACCTGTAACAGAAATAGTTAATATTACCCAGATTTTACTGTACTAACACAGTTAACACTATCAGCCAAAGAACACTCTACATTAACCTTTCTGCAAGTACATAATCAAGATCTTGATCTTAGCTCACATCTTCTTCAAGAAAATTTTTTTAAACATACATTTTTAGAAGTTATCTGAATTGTTTAAATTGAGTTAAAAGAGCCTTCTTAAATTCTTTCAACCTCTGAGTCCACTCATGATAAGGATTACGGGCAAAATCATACTCTGCTAAAGAACTGAAGTACATTGAAGAAGCATCAATTTTTGTGTTCTTTTGTTTAGAACAGCCTCGTTGAGAAGTAAGTCTGAGAGGTCAGATAAAAGAAAAATTAGATCTTAGATCTACCACAATTCTTCTACTGCTCAACAGCAAGGCTTCCATGTGCACCAAGTACCAGCTCTAAGAGTAAACCACAGCATATTGTCCCCACTCAGACACAAACAGGAGCAGATGAAAATATTAGTCATACTTGACATAAACATTCCTATAGACTACTTATGAAAAAGCAGTGTGCTGCTCTACACCCAGCCACAAAATGTAACACGTTTCTCCTGTGTTAATTGGTAGAGTGCAAATGGGCACAAAGCAAGTAGTAGCAGTTACAAGCTCTTATTGCTAATGCTACCTCAGGTGATTAAAGCAGAGAAAACACTAAAGAGCACCTTAGAAAGTTTCCAAGGAATTCTACTGCAAAACAATTTCATCTGGACCCACCTACCACCCCTCTATTTCCCAAAGGACAAACACGACTCTCACATGGAATCTGCAAGGACTCACATCAAACTTTACTTAGAAATACCCAAGTACTAGTAGACTTAACCTACAGGAAACAGTGACTGGGTTTGGTACTGTTTCTGAGAACACCTACTCCCACACACGGGGAAACAAGAAAAGAGGAAAGAAAATCATTCCAATTTCAAAAAACATCATCAAATTTCACTTGGAATAAGCCTCCACAGTCCAGCTGCTAAAACTGATCCTGCCAATCGTGGCCCTGTGAGCTATTAGAGCCAAGCCAAAAGCCCACAGTGCTCAGGCGCTTTCTAAGTGGGGTAAGTAGAATCAAGCAGAGATTAGGTAAGAGCCAGCTCTTATTTAACATACCTTGGTTTATATAGCTTCGTTTCATACCTGCTGCACCAATAATACCCCTGCATCTATAGTATCAAGTAGCACGACTCATATATAATACTAAAATTCCATTCTCATTGTCAAAGCCTGCCCAAGTTGTCCATTAAATTCTAAGATTCTTCAACTAAGGCAAGTGGGAGCATAGCCAGTCTCCCAGTTCTGGCCTGAGCACACAGCAACAGGCAAAAGCCTTCATATGCTCTGTTAAAAGCAGCACCTTTGTTGAAGTTAGTGGCAGAGACTCACTTGAATAAATTAAATTCAGTGACTGCATAAGGAAGAAGCTACGTGGGGCTAAGAAGATAAATATTCAAATTTTGTTAAACTGCATTACATTAAGAAACCTTGGCAACCCTTAAGACTCCGGCAGATCCACACTGCAGTGCTTCAAGATGTTCCTCGTATTAGAAATCCACTATTTTGCCAAGAGTTGCTGTTTGCGTGGCAAGGACAGCCAAATGCAACATCCATCCAGCTCAAAGTATAGGATTTTACATCAAGATTAGTACTAAAGATGTGTTTGTGCCAGTCAGCCACAGGGGCAGCTGCGGCTTGGATGCACTTTTTGCCCTACTGTTCCCAGCAGATGAGCAGTAATCTCCTGCAGTAAGGCAGGGAGGGGCAAGGCGAGGACGCGTCTGAAATCCTGACGACCTGTGCTGTTAATAGTGGTGCTCTGACACACACCTGCAGGCAGACTGAAGTGGAAGAGGCAGTTAACAATCCCACTTTTTGACATCCCAGTTTAAAATCTGCAACATTAACATAAGCTGTCACTTGTTTCAGCTTATGTAAGCACACTGGGCTGTAAACTGCAGTGGCACAGGGAGGGATACACGGCCTGCCCTGCTGAGCCTGCTGTGTGGGCAATAATCTACAGCAGGAAAGAAGGAGCAGTAATCACTTTAGCTGTTCCAGATATATCCAGCTGCAATCTGAAGCCAAAGCATGGGCACAACAGTCGTTGTTTATAATTGTATTGTACCACTATATCCCCCCCACAGTTCCCTTAAGAAGGCCAGGTGTTGCAACAGTATGTAGTATTCCAAATAACCATGTTCAGCAGCATGAAATGCTATTGAAGCCCTAAATTACCTTTAACACAGGGAATTAGCTCCTGAAAAAGTAGGTAAAAATCCAAGAATAATCAGTCTAGCCTTTGTCTATCTCCTCTTTTCTAAGGACTGGCAATATGTGTTTACAAGCAATCTGTAACTCAGGATCAGAGCACAATTACAGAAAATACTACTTTGTGTTATAACTGTGTTTAAGCAACATCAGCTCAAAAACATAAGAAAGAAGCCAGTTCAGAAGCTAGATCCCCTTCCCCTCAAAAGAAGGGAAAAGGAACTAAAAACATTTTTCAAACACACACAGACACTGAGCTTATAAGTAATTTTACAGATCAGTAATGTCGTACTTTGCCCTGCAGAGAGAAAGGAGATCCGGCTTTTCTCCAAAGTCCTTCAGCAGTGCTCTGTTCCACAGTCTCCTACCATTACTTGAGGTGTTACGGAACATTCATGGAATGTCACTTATATGTTCCTTGACTTGTGAGAAAATGTTGGGGCTCCAGGTTTTACCTCTGACGTGATCAGAGCAAGTCTGCCTTACTCTTGAACAAATATAAACAGAAGGCCTGCTGTGCACTGCCTTCAATATTTACAGCTGTAACAGACTTCTGTTTATCTCCTGCCGCCAGCTTGTTCACTGCAGGCGTGTTTTCACTTCTCTGCTTCGATTTCATTAAATGATTTTATTTGGGCCCCGAGAGCCTGCTAAAACCGGTAAAGTTAGTTTAGATTTCATCATCTAAACAGGCTGCTTATAAATCTTAGATGCATTACAAGCCCGTGACGGTAAGTTTCACTAGAAATTAAAAAAAACTCCTTCGTATCCACACAAACATCTTACAGTCACTGAAGTTGTTGCACACGCAAGTCAACCCTCCCGAACTTGGTTCAAGTTACGGATCAAGTTCTGGATGTACCACCTCGGTATCAGGGCTGTCACCCTGTGTCCCAAACCCGCTCACGGGCCAAGTTCCGGCTCCACCACCTCGGCTTCAGGGCTGTCACCCCGTGTCACAGCCACACGCCCGGGCCCGCCGCACACACGGCGTCGCAGCGACCCCCAACGTCGCACACCCCCGGCTCCCCTCTCCAGACCCCGATTCCTGGGGCTGCTCACCTTTCTCCCTAGCCCCTGCCCTACTCACCTGCCGGCCGCCCCGTGTCCCTGGGGGCAGCGCTGCCGCTGGTGCCGGCGGCGCTACCGGAGCCCGCCCTGGGCACGGGGGACACCGCGCCCGCCGCCCCCGGCCAGGCTGGGGCGGCCGCACCGGGGGCGCGGGGCCCCGTCCCGGCGGGGGCCGCGTGTGCGGGCGGCGGAGCGAAGAGGTAGAAGGGGCTGTAGTAGTAGGCGGCGGCGCTGGCGTTGGGTGGGGGCGGCTGCGCGGCGGCGGCGGCGATCAGGGCGGGCGGGCAGCCCTGCCAGCCCAGGTACCCGCAGTACGAGTCCCACAGCCACTGGTGTACGCGTCGCGCGTACTCCGCCGCGCTCAGCGGCTTCGCCCCGCCGCCCTCCGGAGGGGAACGCGGCGGCGCTGAGGACGCGGCGGCGGCGGCAGTGGCGCTGGCGCTGTCGTTGTCGCTGGCGTTGTCCTCCCCCCCGGCGGTGCTGCCGCCCTCCGCCATCGCCGCCGCCCCAGCGCCGGCACGGCCGCGCTCCGCCGCCGCCTCCTCCATCGCGGCGGGCACCGAGCGCTCACAGCGCGTGCGCGGGGGAGGTGCCACGCCTCTCCCACTTGGAGGGGCGGAGGGGGGGGGGGAGCAGCACACAGCCTGGGGCGGAGCCCGCCGCGCCCGGAAAGAAACAGCCTTTCCTCCCCTCCTCCCCTCGACCTGCATGTGAAATGGTATCGCCGGGCGCTTTGGCGGACGCGGCTGCCCGGCGTCAGGCGCCCCTGAGGCGGCGGCGAAGCGGCGGCCGCCCCGTCCCGCCGGGGGACTGCGCAGTCGAGGGATTCTTATACGTTTTTATTTTCCTGTCTAAATGTTGCTTATTTTTATTTTTTTTTTTTCACCTTCATCTCCCTTTTTTCATCGTTCTCCTTATCACATAATCATGTGATCTGGAAAAAAAAATAAAATCACAGAATCAGTTTAGGTTGGAAAAAACCTCTGAGGTCATCGAGTCCAACCTATGATCCAACATCGCTGTGTCCACTAGACCATGGCACTGAGTGCCAGGTCCAGTCTTTCCTTAAGAACCTTCACCTCCCTGGGCAGCCCATTCCAATGTCTAATCATCCTTTCTGTAAAGAAATACCTTCTAATGTCCCACCTAAACCTCCCCTGGTACAGCTGAAGACTCTGTCCTCTCGTCGTGTCACTTGTTATTTGGAAGAATAGACCGACACCCATCTAGCTACACCCTCCTTTCAAGTAGTTGTAAAGAGCAATAAGGTCCCCCCTGAGCCTCCTTTTCTCCAGGCTAAACAACCCCAGCTCCCTCAGCCACTCCTCATAGGACATACGCTCATCAAATGCTGAACAAAGAACCAACTGCAAGTTTAAACACAATTCTTCAAACTAATTTTTAATCTTTAAGGTTTCTGTGTACTATTAAGCATCTCAACCGGACCCCAGGTGCCGTAGAACACTGATGTAAACACAGCTCCACAGTGATGTAATGAGTAATGTATACCGCGAATACAGAGTGTTTCCCACATTGAACACAGCAAATATGACAGCTGAACAAAACCAGGAATTTCTCCCTCTCTGTGTTAAAATACTTTCCCGTGTAACCTTAACTCATTTTAAAAAATGAAGTCATTTCATAGAATCAAAATATGGCCTGGTTTGGAAGGGACCTTAAAGAACATCTAATTCCAACCTCCCTGCCATGGGCATGGATGCCTTCCACTAGACCAGGTGGGTCCAAAGCCCATCCAACATGACCTTGAACAATTCCAGGGATGGGACATCCACAACTCTGGGCAACCTGTTCCAGTGCCTCACCACTCTCACAGTAAAGACTTTCTTCTCTATATCTAATCTAAATTTCACCTCTTTCAGTTGGAATCCAAAAGTTCCTGTGGAGTGAGTCTCTTCATACAAGCAAGCTGAGAAGAATTGCCAAAGTTCTTAGCAAATGACCCATACCACCTTGATTAAATGCAGTAACATAAGGTACTGGCACTCATTATGTAGCTATGGTTCTAATTACTCTGGCATATGTTTTTGTAACACAGACCTTGGTGAAATCAACATGGATAAATGATTTGGGAAACATAGCAAGTTTTAGCATGATTATGATGAAAGAAAGGAGGGAAGATAGACGAGTGTATAGAAGAAAACATGGCTTTAAACCATCTATTAATCTAATAGAAAAACTATTGCAGAAAACTGACAGTAAATGTAGTGTAACAGGGCTTCTTTCTTTATAATATTTCATTTCTGCCTTTGTCAGTTACAGTATATTTAATTGTTTTAAATTTTCTTTTTAACACAGACCCATCAGGATCAAAGAGTGTCAGGCCCTTTTTCTAAATTTTGTGTGTGTGTGTGCTACAGGTTTTGAAAGCCAGATCAGATCTTAAGGTACAATTACAAGATCTCACAGACTTCATATAATGCTGCCAGTCACATGTAAATTTTAATCTCACCAGCAGCAGCATTACACAGGCATAACCAGTTAGAACTCACCATGTGATTATACTGGATACTCATGGTGAGACTGAATCACTGACAGCAGAGATCAGGGGACTAACAGGTATTTCCTCAGCCCTAAATTTTTCATTTATCAGTTTTTCATTCTTCTGCCTTAAAAAAAACAAAACCCACAAATGACCCACAAATTCCTCTAGCATTCAGATTATTCTATTCTGGGATGCATCTGACAGAGGTACTGTAACAATAGGACTTTGCAGTAGTGAGAAACTCACAGCTTAGGCTTTTGACAACAAAAGGTCTTGTTCCATTGCTGTGTCAGACTGCCACACATGGTAGTACTTATAGCCTTCTGCAGCACTGATTTCTCGCAACTTAATTTTGCTTCCTCTCGTGGGCAGTCAGAAAGGCAGATAAGCTTGGGCAGTTCATTGTACCAGTTGATGAGAATAAGTGGTTCAATGCCTCAGCAGTTAAATATCCTCTTGTCTAGAAATGAGATTTAAGCAAGAGGAAATGTTTTGAACTAGATCAAAAGAGGGAGGTAAGCACCTAAAAGCTATTATTGCAATAGTTAAGGTTTAAGGGGAATCTGGAATCCCATCTTAAGCTCTTTAAGTATAGGTGATGCTGAAAAGCCTCATCAGTCACACTTGAGCAGGCAATAGGAAGTAATAGAGCACTGGTCTGCTGTAAATCTAGCTGTTGTTCAGAGCTACAGACATGCATCCTTGCTCATTTTTTATATGCACTTTAGCATCTTGTTTTCAAGGATTTTAAACCATTTTTAAAACGAAGGAATTGCTGAAGCATTAAAGTTCAGTTCTTTCCTTTGCTTGGGGCATACAGATCACACCTTCTGCATCATGCTGAAATGTTCTAATAATAGGAGTTCTTCTGAAAAGTCCTTGGATGAGAGTTGTTGGACATTAGTCAACAATAAGCTCTTGTCATTTCAAAGTGGTTAATTATTGTTGTGCCCAGCAGCCTACATATATTCATGCTATTTAGACATTTGTATCAAGTATATATATATTCATGTACAGAGTGAAATTATATGTAAATGTTGGTTAAAGACTTTCTTCATTACTGAAACTTGTTGGAGCAAGCAGCCAGATACAGAACAGGACACTTGAGCCAAAAAACCCAAATGTATGCATTTACAGAACTCTAAAGTAAAACATTATACATTAAGTGTGCAAAATGGTACGACTGTCTCCTAAATTAAATCTATTTAGCCTGTCACTCTTAAAACTGATCTGTCTCATTCATCTAAGGAATTTGAAGGAGAGATTGGCTCTAAAAACTTACGGTCCGCTGAGAGGCAATTTCTTTCTAATAGGTGCAACTTCAAGTATAATATGGAGAAAACAGAATCCTAGTGGTCACAGTTGATAGAAAGGCCATAGCAAATCAGCTGGAGATAAAAAAAAGAAAGTTTTCCACTTTTATATTAGGTTACACAAGTTTTTATTGCGGATGCCTGTTTACTAGTACAGTCTGTTTTAGGAGTTGTGTGTAAACACTTATATTTGCCTTTTACCTTGACCTTGTTTGAATGAAGAGTAACCAGAGAAAACAGTTTTACTCAGGTGTGTGGCACTCGGACACTTTACCAGTTACCTGATTCCCTATCTCCTTCTTTTCTGTTCCCAGGGAGGACATGTGATTGTGCCTCTGTTGAAGCAGCAGTGGAATTAGGACTTTGGAGAATAAGAATCTTCAGTGGTCAGTAGTGATCAGGTAGGGACCTCAGCGTGCAGCAAGACTTAGGGAAGCAGGGTTAAGCCTAGGAAATCACCACTGAGTTTTGGGTGGTGGAGTAGGAAATGTCCTCTGTTCTTCTACAAAAATTTTGGCACACAAAAAGATTTTTCAGGATTTTTTCAACCATAAAAAAGGAACAGGTTCTTGTTTTCTAGTAGTCAGAACACTCCTTGGGGAGATTTATTTATTTTATCTAATTATGGGGCCTTTTCATAGGCATCTTCTGAGGGCAGAAGTTACTTTTGGGCAATATTTTCACACCAGGTGGGCCCTGATCACCTCCAGCAGGGGAACTGAATGTGCTTTGTATGGTCTTGATAGCTTCTGTGCTTGCTGGCATATCATGTAATTGAGTGAACATGACCTGCATTTGTCTGGAAGCAGCTGCTTCCACATTTTAGAAGGAGCCTAGTTGAACAGCACATCAGGAGAATGCACTAAGGATGTGTACTGAATTGAGCCCCTGAAGGATTGCAAATGGATAAAGGAAAGACGTGATGCATGGATTGATGAACATGTAGTACAGTAACATTGAATTCCCTAGGACATCGAAAAGATTTCTATTTTTCAAATGCAGACATGAAATTACTTACTTCTATATTTTCAATAGCTCTGCTAAATATTACTTTTAAGGTTAATCAGGTATTTTTTTTTAAATGTGCTTTTAATGGAGATGTGCTTATCAGTGTTAAAAAAAAAAAAAGAAAACACAAAAGATCAATTTAGTAACAAGCAGTTGCTTTTTATTCTTCCTTGTTCATCCCACTCAAACCTCCTCGTTTTACCAAGATGATAATTTCAAGATCAAAGAAATATTAAACGTTTTTACAGTGACTTTTAGAGGGCAGAATTTCCCAATTCTTTGGCAAACAGCATTCGTCCAAACAGCAAACGTCCTCTGTAAGTGGTGCAGACCAGCGGTTTTTCATTCAAAGCTTGCGAGGGCTTCGGCTGGTTCCTGCCATCTGGTGGGTACTTGGAGTCACTACCTCGATACTTCTACTTTCCACTAATTCTTAGTAACCAATATTCTGAACAACTAAGCAAGTGTCACAGAATCACAGAAGGGCTGAGGCTGGTAGGGACCTCCGGAGTCCATCTGGCCCAACCCCCCCACCCACACAGAGCCCCCAAAGCCATTTGTGGAGGACTGTGTTCGTGTGGCTTTTGAATGTCTCCAAGGTTGGAGACTCTGCCACCTCTCTGGGCAATGTGTGCCAGTGCTCAGTCACTACCACAGGAAAACAGTGCTTCCTGATGTTCAGAGGGAGCCTTCTGTGCTTCAGTTTGTGCCCCTTGCCTCTGGTCCTATCACTAGGCACCACTGAAAAGAGTCTGCCTCCATCCCCTTTGAACCCTCCCTGCGGCTGTTTATACACATTAACAGATCTCCCCTGAGCCTTCTCTTTTCTAGTCCATGCTTCTCAGCTTTTCCTCTTGGGAGAGATGCACCAGTCCCATCATCATCTTCGTGGCCTTTCAATAGACTCTCTCCAGTATGTCCCTATACTCTCTTTGTCCAGCCCAGAACTGGACACAGCACTCCAGCTGCGGCCTCACCAGTGCTGAGCAGGGGGGAAGGATCACCTCCCTCGACCTGCTGTCAGCTCTCTTCCTTATGCAGCCCGGGATGGCATCAACCTGCAGAGGCACATAACCGGCTCATGTCTAACTTGATGTCCATCAGGACTCCCAGGTCCTTTTCTGCCAAGCTGCTCTCCAGTTGGGCAGCCCCCAGCATATACTGATGCATGGGGGGGTTGTTACCCAGGTACAGGACTTTGCAGTTGCCCTTGTTGAACTTCATGATTACTCTTACAGAAGTTCTATTTCAGAAAGCATAACATCCATTGAAGCTTTTCATAGGAAAGGAGCTTTTTACATTTAGGCACTTTGATAAAAAATCTCCTTCCCTTTTATACATATTTTACTGGCTGATTGGTGGCATCTGTAGTGGTGAGTATTTGACCCTTGCAGATTTATAGAAATGAACTGGCTAATTACACCATACACATTTGTTCCATGTCAATATAGGAACCAAATTCACTGTTTTCTGTTTCGACAGTTGCACTGATTTAGGGCATGACCACAATTTTAGTGCAGTGTGGAGCTGAAATCAAGGGGCATATTTGGTGTGATAACATGCAGTAAAAAGAAACGATCAGTGGGAACTTAGGGATGTTCAGCATTTAGAAGTTCATTCCTTGCTGGAGTCAACCATTAAACACAGATCAAACTTACTGCTGAAGACTTGGTGGATGCAACTGGTCATGGTTGGGATGATCCATCAACTCATAGTTCTGCAGCTTGTTGATTATTTCTATCTCAAGATAAACTTGATCTTTCACAAAACAAGTTTTTAACCTTTACTTTTACACAAATTCATGTAAGGTAGAATCAGAATTTTGTCCATTTAGCACTCCTTTGTAATCACAGAAGCAATTTAGGTTGGAAAAGACCTCTGAGATTAATGAGTCCAACCTATGACCTAACACCACCTTGTCAAATAAACTATGGCACTAAGTGCTATGTCCAGTCTTTCCTTAAACACCTCCAGGATTGGTGACTCCACCACCTCCCTGGGCAGCCCATTCCAATGCCCAGTCACTCTTTCTCTGAAGAACTTCTCCCTAATATCTAACCTAAACCTCCCCTGGTGCAGCTTAAGACTGTGTCATTAAATTTTGAATTTAATGACAGTTTGCAAGGGGAGAAAAGTCCAACTTATTGGAAATTTATTACAGGTATTTTTTATGATGACCAGAAGTGACAAAAAGTAGTTATAGATTTTTTTCTGTTGTTATGTGGTTGGCTAAGGATGCTGGATAAAAGCTATTTACATATTTAAAAAGTTTCTCTCCTATTTTTCTGGTGTCCAATAACACATTGACTTGTTAGCCTTTTCTCCAGCTGAAGCAATTACCTTGGGTCTGTCTGAGCAAGGCCTTCTTCCTTTTCTTTTAAACTTCTGCCCTCTGACAAGGTTCTCAGGTGTGCTCAGACTGTCAGGCACACGCTGCTACTGCACAGATCCTCTTCCTGTTAAGAAACCAGTCAAAGCAACGTACTTGGGTCTTGCAAGTTGTAGGAACATGAGTGTTAAGGAGAAGGTCTAGACCTGGGGGAGTTTGCCTTCAAATGTTTTAAAGAAGAATAAGATCAGCCTTCACAGAATTTGTTTTTGATGGGGGAGTTAAATCCCTTGGAGGAAACATAGGAATTTTCCTCTGTAAGGATTCAGGGCTGTTTCGCTGCTTTCTTTTTATCATCAAGCATTCAATCCTTGGTTTGTTCTTACCTCCAGAGCATTAAGTGGCGTCCTGTTGCTGCATAATGACTTGTTCCCTACTTGATGCTGTCTGAAAGAAGGAGTCAGTATTTCAGGGCAGAATGTTCCAGAATGAGATTGCTTTGTGAAAAAAATTATGATTGAAGGATTAAACAATCCTTCAGCGATCCTTTTATCATGACAAGTATGCGACGACCATTTTTCAGAGATGAGGTACATCCAAGTGACACATGGAGTGGACAGCTTGTGCTTTGCTAACACAGGAGGGACATATCCAAAGCCATACAGAGAAATGGGGAAAGCTAAAAATAGAGGGCAAAGCTTATCAACTTGCACCAGATCATGATCATCTTCCTAGACATAATCACTGGAAGATACAGGTGTACCTAGAAGTGAGAATCATGAAAAGCTCAATTTTCTGGCTGTCATCAAAGTTATGTGCATGACACTTGAGGTTGATCTGCTGGCATACAGGTGGATTATATCAGGAAAAGTGATAATGTTTATTAAAATGGTAGAAGAAGTTACTTTTTTCACTCAAGCTTTTTAAACAGTGCTTAGGGAAGAGAAAGCATATAGGACAAACACTGCAATGGAGCAAGCTCTGAACAACTTTGTTTTTAAACAAGTACATTTTCCTTTTTATTTCATAAGAAGTTTACTGTTGAAAAAATGGTATATATTAAAGCAAACACATTATACACATAGATTAAACATCAGATAGCAAAACTGTATGGAATGAGCACTACTGGTTGTATTGTATAGGGTTTACAATCAAAGATATACTTAAAAACCCTCAAGAGTTAATGTACTTTCAAGGTAAATTAGGCACAAAATTTAGCTTGTAACTAGCTCTGCAAACATCTCACTGTGATTTCACTGATACAAAGTATTACAAGTGATCAAAAACATAAGCGGACTTTTTAAATTTTTGAAATTTTATTTGTACTATGTGCTGAAATAGTACAAATGTATACAACATTCCACCTTCGTTAAAAAAGCATGTACAGTAAGGGACTATAAAGTACAGTCAAAGGTCTAAACAGGAAATTGCCCTTTTATTTGGGCTCAGAATTAGTATGGCATAATCTATGGCTTTGCTTTGTGGACGTATTTGAAATTGAGTAAGTCCTAAAAATATGGGGGGGGAAAAAGGAAGATATTTTTAATGAATTTGAGCTACAATAGAAATATTTTAAAGGAAATTTATTAGTAAGGAAAACTAGCTGGTATCAGATGTATATGCCTCCCTCAGTTTTCTGTATAGTATGCAAGATACAATGTGAAATTTTAAAAAGTGAAAGACTATGTCACCAAAAAAAAAAAAAAAAGGAAAAAAGAAATCCAAGGAGAAAAATACCTTCAAGCCAAGGAACAAAATACCTTCAAATAATTTGCTGCAAGGTCTTAGCTCAGATGATGCAAGTCTGTGAATCATAATAAAATCTTTCCTCACAGAAAACTGTGGGATCTTCTAAATACACACATTAGAAAAGTGTTTGATTAAAATATCAGATTTCTTTTTTTTTAATCTTCAGTTAGCAAAATGTATTGCTGTGCTGAAAGTTGTCCTTCTTTGCTCATTGAAGACAAAACTCATTATGATTGCCACAGAACTATGAGGAACTGCCGACTTTATCGGGGTAATTTTTACTGCATCACACAGGAATTGCTTAATAGGTAAAAACAAACAGCTTAAAGTCTTAATGCTGTTTTTTGATTAGCAGAAACACAAAAAGGAATGCACTGAAGCAAGATGATAAAAAAAGTGTATCGTGCAGTATTTGGGTTTCGTGTATACAGTGTCTCAAACCAATGATGTGACTGAGGGGTGGGGAGTTTTAATCTATTACATTCACATTTAGAATTAAAACTGTACGTGAAGGCAAACTGTGGAAACGTGAAAAGCACCGGGGTGCTTAACAGAAGGGTGCCAGATGTGTTATTGTTTCTAGCATGCAGAGCTAATGCTTGAAGGCCTATCACAGCAGTGTGAACTCCTGCTACTTCTAGTTCTTTGCATTACTGCTTTGTACGTGCCGGCTGCGGTCTGGCCGCGGTCAGCAAGTGCTGTATGGCGCTAGGAAATCAACCCACAATCTCTGCAGGTTCAGTGACCAACTTCGATCCATCCCATGCTGTCTTGAACTGTTCAGGAACCGGAAATTCTTTCTGGTAGGAAACAAAAGCAACAGTGATGATTAAATAAACAGTGGATACCTCATGAAAACTGGTGGAATACTATTAGTGCTACATGACTGAGAAAGCATTGATAGCTCAGACATGCCGGGATTAGAGAAAAGCCTTCTTCATTACCCTAGGAAGCTATTTTACAATGCCACACAGGAAAAAGCCCGATTGCTACCCAGTTTCAAATAGCCTTGGTATGGTACTTACTTTGCAATAATCCCTCTCACACCATTATCTGCATCAACTAAGTAAATAAGCCTCATGTCAGAAATGACTTTAGATTCCATCAGTGTCTGGGTTGGAAGACAGTGGAAAGGATTTAGATGTGGAGATTTAGCCAGAAGTCTAATTCTAAGGACAAAAGCAATGCTATAACATGGAAGAATAAAATAAAAAAAAAACCCTATCATTTTAAGTGTGATGCACTTCAAAAGACTCGGCACCCTTTGTAGGGTATGCAAAATGAAGCAGAACATCAAATAAAGTCTCCTTCCATTCTACGAATTCAGTGAAATGATAGGAGATGTCATTGGCTATTTCTTTGTACCCAGTAAACAAAAAATTATGTCAAGAGAAGGGGTTTTTTGTTCAAACCTCAAAGAAGTGTTTTGATAGCCAGTAATTTCAGATGCTACGGTGATTTTGAGGCGAGACTGACCAAAAGGGCTTTTTTAAAAAAAAGAAATAGGTGAATACGTGCCCACTGAAAATTGTTCACTTTTTAGTTATCTGAAGCTAGGCATCCAGCAGTCACTTTTGGAAATGTGGAGCACAAGAATTGTCATTACACATATTATTTTATAAAGCTTAAACTGCTCTATCAAAAAGAATTCCAGCCCAAAAGACTAACAAGAAGTTTAAGTTCTATGCACTGCAATTTCAACACTGGTCTGTTGAGGAAACTGTGAAACTATCATAAGCATGCTTTGCCTGCATGAGCCCTTGCTTGTCTGTGAAGTGGCAGAGCTTGTGTGTAAAGTGACTACTGGAAATGCCACTGGGCATAGTATGAAAATCTTACTAGAACAGGAAAGGAACTGGGAAAATGCACCTGTTTGAATGGCTTTTAAGGACATATGTTGAAAACAGTAGAAAATACTACAGCTCCAACCCGTGCAACAATAGCTTTAGAAAAGCCATGTATAGTATACTGTATTATTTCATCTGTAGTAGTATTTTATTTATCTTAGTTTTAGTGTCATCGTCTTCAGACTTAAGCGCTCTTCAGTGAAGTGAATTTCTTTTGAGAGATTACGTTTAGATATCAAAAAAGAAGATCAAATGGACAGGAGATGAAGCCACTATCTATCAGAATGGAAAAACAGAACATCATGTCTGATCTTCGGAATTACTTTGTGCCCCAGAAAATAAAGAGTTCTTCCTCCTGATATACAGGCACATAGAAAACTCAATTATTTTGGATCATTTTTTGGGGACATAATATGTGTGGTATGTCCGTTTCTTTCCTAGCAGCTTAAGTGCTATTAGATACCAAGACTATTATGGAATGGGGAGGAAAGCTTTAAAAATATCTCACTCACATAATCACCATCTTGGGGGATGAGAATGTTCATCTCGGATGACTTGGCACTCACAATCTCACAATCTAATGATTCCTCACTGAGGTAGATGTGGCAGCCTTCTGTTTTGTTAATAGAAATGGTTGGCACTTTCCCCATCACCTGCAAAATAAAATCTACTTAGCATCAAATGTTAAAGTGCACACAGAGATACTGTTAATAAAATCCTCATTGCCTGCCAGGTCTAATTTTGGCCACTAATATCTGATCTATGTGTCAGCTGCCTGTGTGATGCTTATATTTGACTTGTTAGACACTGTGAAAATTCTTGGTGGTGGTAACGAAGACCTATACACAACAGCAAACTTGTAATATACAGCAAGCTTTTAATATACAGTTTGATGAAAGTGTTTCCCCGATTGTCTCTAATTTCAGTGACACTTTTGTGCTGATATTTAGGCAGTGTTCACCTTGTTCATCAGTGAGAACTGGCTAAGAAATCAAACATGTAAACTCCAACCCAGTAAGGGCAAATGAAAGACCATAGCATACAGTAGTACTTAACAAGGGATTTGTAATATGTTCTGAAGACTTCAAAGCTTTTCCAGCATACGATAGGAAAGGCTTTTTATCCCCTTCAAGCAAGCTACAGTTCTAAAAAAGCACTAAGATCAATTTAATTAAATCTCCAAAGATATTTCTTATGTCACTTTAAAAGCAAGCACAAGATTTACTTGAGGGGAGAAAGGGAAATCTCTTGTTTACAATTGTACAGATTAAAAGATTTCCACATAGCTAACAGGCTGACTCACTTGTTGTCAATAAAAACTCCTCCTTCTCCTGCCCTCTCTAGCAAGGACAGCAATGTACTCTGGACAATGCATGAAAATGGCAAAGATTATTCTGAGCCATAAAACAGTAACAGCATGTGACAGATATGTACTTGTTAATGACAGTGTATCCCATCATTCAGGTTAAGAATATCTTTTCAGCTTCAGTTCCTTAACTGTGACAGTAAACAAAGAACAAGTGGTCTGTCTTCCTGCATCCCACCCTGATACTGAAGTCTGATCTATGTAATGGATCAATACATCTTAAACTTTCTTTTCTTAACGGGGTTCTTATGCAATGGAAGACAAAAGGAAGGTGTGTTTCATAAATTTTGCAAACATCTGGCAAGAAAAAAATACCCCTGAGATAAAAGAGTGCCAAGCAGTACGGCACTGAAGCAACTATTTATAGCCAAATCTGTAGGATGAATATACTGAAATTTGTTGCATTAACATATCATGTGTTTGGAAATTATAAGATCAGGTCTTCAAAGTACTGAGAAAATGGAGGTGATTAGCACTTGTCATACACAAACCCTGTGGAAGCTGCCTGATTCAAGCAGCATACAGCATATGACCAGACTGTGCCTTCTTAATTGATCATGCTCTATGCAAAATTCATAGAGCATGATCAATTTTGATTCTAAGAATTTTGATTCTTAGGAAAGATATTTCCTCTTTATTTGAGTATTAACAAGCTGTGGTTTTGATATTCATGACATATGAATTGTTCAGCTTTCATAAATAGTTTTAGAGGCAATGATAAAAATAGCCAAATTATTTAAAAACTGCTCAAATAAATGCCTGGGGTCTTTAGCTGACCACCTCTACCATAAGAAGACATGTAGTGATCATGAATAAACTGCTTGTTACAGTTTGGAAGATGATGCACAGTTAGTAGCAACATCAGTCACTTGCACAAGGTTCAAGACATAAAAACCCATCTTGCTATAATTCCCTGTGGTGGCTGTGCCCAGAAATTCTGAAGCATGGGGTGGGACTGCCTATATTTAATGTCATACAGCAGGCACAACCTTTTACTCAAAAGACCTCACTTTGAAGACTGGCAGTTTGATATAATTAATAAACATTTAATTTCTTTTTCACTTAAAATAATACATCCTGAAGTCCCTTCCTGAGACTAGGTCCTGTGTGTTGGACACAACCCAGTATTAGAGCCGGTAGTTGGACCTCTTTGGAATGGGATGAATGAAGTGCTGTAAATGTCAGGCAGACTGACTGTATTTTGAACCGGACAAGTGTCCACTGTAGAGAGGGCAATGTATAGATTTAAAGTACATCTATTTTCTTTTCATGAGAACCACAAGGAAGATGATCTCTGATTAATCTTTCTGCAGGCAAGTAAGTCCATTACTTGGTCATATAATGTGTCACGTTGCTGGCTGGGGAGATTTTTCAAAATCCCATCACCTACTTTCACTTTGTATCATTTAGTTGTCCCTTGACAATCTATTTGAACATTTCCATTGAGAGGATAAGAAAAGAAAAACATCTTCTGCGCTTAGAAATCAATTAGCTAGCTGCCAGAATTTGTTCTCTAAGCACCACTGAACTTTCGTTCTAGGAGCTACTTAGCACAAAAGCAAGCAGATTTGGGACAAAAGTAACAATTCTTACAGTGTGTAGATCTCTCAGCTTCACCAGAACCAGAAGGCAGTGGGCTATGGGGTGTTTGTTCAGTGGCAGTTGATAGTTTTCATAGGCATTTTCTAAATACGTCAGCAGAATTTAGTGCATATAAAGATACATTTGGATGCATCTATTTCTTATTTTGGTTGTGCTCTGTGAGTTTTTAAAATCTGTTGTAGCTATATGGTTTTTTTCCCTCTTGTTCTCTGTCTATCTTTGTGTCGCAAATAGATATTTACCTGAATCTGAATATCCCTGGAGTTGATCACTTCCACGATTCCCACAACATTGTCAAACACAAGGCCAAACTTTTTACAGTTGTCTAAAATAAAAGCAATCATAAATAAGAAAGGCAAGACAAAAGCAAATACATGCACACCTGCTAAGTACGAAAATTCCCAGTCTGGCACTGCATAGCTCAGTGACTTTACTTGTGTAATCAATCCATTAAAATGAATGGAATGATTCAGATGCATTATTAATCACATAAGTCATTATTTTCAAGATTGGCATTTAAAGCCCAGCTGAGCTATCCACTCACCAATAGTAATTGAGTTGATTTTTCCTTTTATCTGAAGTGTAGATTTGTTACACTTGAAAATGTAGGCCACTTGCTTGAGTTCAGTGTTGTTAATGACCAGGTCATTCTTATCCTCTTGATATTCCTATTTCAAAAGAAAGTTTATTTAATTGGTTGTTTTTAACTAGCTAACAGTCAGACAGAGTTGAGTACAACTTATCCTCGAGTCATTGCATCTTCAGATACAACAGAGCAATATCCTTCCTGTGGCTTAAAATCCTAATCTGCTTGGTGATCAGATAACTCACCTAATTCACCCTTAGATAACACATGTATATTTTAGAGCTGCAGAACTGGACAACTTAGCACAGATCACAACAAAAACCATTAATTTTGTAGCGAAGACACTGTGCTCACAACAATTTAAAAGGGACTCACAAAACTGTAGTTTGGTTCCCATCTAATTTAGACTGTCACCTTGAAGAAGAAAACAAGTTTTTCTTTCCCAAACATTATTTAGTGTTCAGTACATCATATTATGAACAAGTACAGGCATTACCACATAAAATAAAGGAGTAATAGCTAAAGAAATTTCCTTTCATTATGAAATATGAAAGGACAATTTCACTCCATGGGTGTCCAGGAAAGGCTAGGGATCCACAAGGAAAGTTCCAGGCATTAGAAGAGTAAGGCAACATGACAGAGGCAAATGGTGACTTCACCTTATGCAAACTCAGCTCCACAGTAAGGACTGTCTATATAACCTTCTGTATGACTATGCATATTCTTTCCTCCCCCTGTTAACCAACACAGTCACATCAGTTTTCATTCATAGATTCTTTGGTATATGCCTACATAAATTAACACCCAAACTTTAAGCAAATCTCTCTTTTCCATCTATAGATTGAGCAAAAGGAAAACACTTCTCTACTTTTAAGCACGGCAAACATGCTTGCATGGAAAGAGCAATGAAAAATAAATATGTAATTCCATCAGATAAAGTATCTGGAAAAAGTGGTCTGTGGTAACACTGTTCTCCCTTGCTTGCAAAAATGTCCTGCAAGAAGAGATTTTAATTGGAGTTCTCTACTGGACTTGTTTCTGGGGCATTCCCTGATTTTGCAAGGAATTTATACACTGTTTCTGACATTCTCCAGTGGGACGAAATAATAAGTGATTCTCAGAGAAAAATGAATTAATTAAAGATGCTACAGAATAGTAGAAGTTAATCTGTAGCAAAGCAGAGAAGCTCAACATGGTTTGCAGTGTGCCAGGGTGCAATTCAGAGGTGTGACTGAACTCACCACTCTCCACTTCTTTCCCTCTAGCTCCAAGACAGGGGCATGGCTCTGCTGTGGGGAATTTTTGGGAGAGGTGGGACTTGGAGTATGGCTTTTTGTTGGAGAACGAACAGATGGACCTTGGGCACGTAGGCTGGGGTTCTTGTGAGTCTTCTGGTCATCAGAGACATGTCGAAGCCCTAAAGAAAAACAAAAAAAAAAAAGGGTGCTTGCGAAAGAGAGTCTATTTTCTAGTCCTAAGAGTGTTCATATTTAAGCATGAAAGGTTTATTTGTGATTGTGTTAAATGATTCTGTGAATTTACATGCTTTATTTTCTCAAGGTTTACCTGGGTAATGACCTAAAGTGTAACTACCAACACACTTTTAGCAGTTCATATAAAACCTACTGTGGATAGACTTAGTATCTTACAACTAAGTATCTTAGTATCTTACAACAGGAAATCACACAACGTCTTCTAGTCCCTCTCTGTCTGTAGCAAGCCCTGAGAGGGTTTTTCCATCCACAAAATGAAGGGGTTTTTTTCTAATTTATGACAGTATTTGACCTATCCCTGTCTATCTATCATATGTATTTAAACTAATAGGCATTCACTTTAATTACAGTTGTCCAGTATTAATATAAGAAGCTTTACTATTGCACTCCACACTGATCTGTGAGCCGTACCTTTCTACCTTACACGTAATGCATTTTGGCACAGGTTGGTACACTCAATCTGGATCAGAAAGAGGGATAAACCTTTATTCCAATTGAACCTTAGAGGTTAACAGCTACTGGGGATTGAAGATATAGAGCTTGGCTGCCTTGAAATAAAAAAGGATACCTCTAAATAAATTGTGTGAGGCTCAGGTGTGCCGAACTTATTTGGACGCTGTTGCTTCTAAAGGAGGTTTTGGTGTGCAGTCTTCTCCATCAGACCACTGCAAGCCTCAGAAAGATCTGAGTTGCTTGAATGTGACTTAAAAATGCAGTGAGAGTTAGGTTAATACATATAATAGCTCTTGATGTAGTTTGACTCATGGGTCACAATTGAGTTTCTTTTCTCCTGACCTTTGGTGATTGCCTCTCCCTGGTTAAGCTGTGCAAACAGGGCTGAGCGAGCCGCAGTTCCTTCATCCTTGGTGGTTTCTGTATCAAAGATGGGGGGCGGTCCCGGGGGCGGTGGCGGCGGCGGCGGGGGTGGGGAAAGGCACGACCCGCTTGTTAGAACAGATCGCATAGACATGGATGATGCGACAGGACCCTGTGTGAGATAGATGGAAATTATTTACATACTGAGTTTCAAGGAACACTGTGTCATGATACCTTTTTATTGGCATCCTTGGATGCTGTGGGTTCGGGTGGATCTAGGCAGCCACAGGCTCAGAAGAATTTCTAGCCCTATAATCGAACGTAATCCTATGAATCCTTCCCTGTAACAGAACTGGCAAGGCTGGAAAGACTGATGGTCCACACTGCTACCTTAATGCAGAACTACTGCATCTGAAATATTTGTCTCAAGACTGATGTTAAAAATCTTTAATAGTAAAGATTCCATAATTTATTCCAGTGTTTACTTACATAAAAGGGAAAATGTCTCTTTTTTTTTTTTTCAGATACCGAGTTCAGTTACACGTATCTTGGTGTGCATTCAGAAATGTACAGAAAATGTTTTGATCTAACACAAGCAACTGGGAGGGTCATGAGCTGTCAGTTATGCATATGGAACACACTGAATTGTATGTGAGATGTAAAATGTTATTCTTTGGACTGTTCAAGTCATCTGCAAAGACTGAAATACCATAGAATGTAAAAGTGACTCAAGTCTCTTGATTCCGAAATTCAATATTTGAGTTTTTAGTTCGATTTATCAAGTTCTTTTTTCTATTTTTTTCAGTTGCAGGAGATCACAGCACACAAGTTATGAGTGAAGGGGGCCTTGGCAAAGTAACTAATACAATCTTTCAGCTTGCATAATCAAAAGTACATGTTTTGGTCTGAATTATAATGCCTAGATAGAATATGATCAAAAAGACAAAAAATACTAGTAATGATCTGACTAAAATTTTATGATAATATCCCAACATCCTAATTATAGGTGTTAGACAGAATCTAAGAATCACTTTTGCTGTCTTGCCACTGAGTGTCACTCTGATCCCAGCTCTCTGCAGCACAGAAGGGACTTTTAAAAGAACCATTGAGAAAATTAGATTGGTTCTGATGAATTTAGCTGGCTATACAGACATTGTACATTGCACCAGCAGATATTTATAAGGTGGGCAGATACAATGAGAAAAGTACAGTGACTTACAAAGTCACAGCTTCTCTAACTGGATACCTTTGTTAGGAGATACAGGTTGTTAAAAGTGCAACCCTGGTAATCCATACTAGAAATAGATATTGCTTAGCTGGCCTCAGAGGATATTTTTAACAATTTATGATACTACTACTCCTGCTTTCCACTAAACTGAAACAGCAAAGTATCTGTCTGGTTTATGCATCTCACAAGAGTGAAAACTGTAGCTATTTTTTAAAAAGTAAACTTGTTCTGGCCTGTAATACCAAACTGATAATGGAAAAAGGGCTGAGGTGCATATGCTCCTTTTTTATTTACTCTTCAGTCATACTTAAAATAAAAAAAAAGATCCAAGATCTCCGAAGGGAATAAGCTCTCTTCTATGCTATTAAATCTTTTTGATCAAATGTAAACAAATGAGAAGAATCTCCTTTTGGCATTGATTATAATTTATTGTCAAGATATACTGGAACTGCTTTTAGAGACATTCCATTTTTGCATGGAAGCATTTAACTCAGTGTTTCTGCTTACATAATTCCTAATTACAGGTTATTGTTTTATGCTGGGGACAGCTTCTTCACTGGGCCCCCAATTTATAGTGTCTGTCTCCCTGCCTCTGCTAATACCAGTAATGTTATCTGCACCAGAGTCAGCAGAACAGTGAATTATTATAATTTAAAAAAAAAAGAGTGTAAGTGGATTTAATGGCACAATCAGTTGTTGCTGCCTGAGGTGCAATACAGATCTTCCCTTTCTGTTGCCTGCAACCATAGCAACTGAATCCACTATGTCCCAGTTATCCAGAATTATGAACATTGCATTTGTTGGGCTTTTTAAAATACTTAGATAGCCAGAAACGGCACTCACCGTGCACAGTGTGAACATGTAGTTATGAATTATGTATGCTTTATGGGAGGAGATTAATAGCAGTGGTTAATAACTTTAAGTCTGAGATAAAAATCTGCTTTCCTAAACTCCAGACTGACATCTCATTTCTCAAACATACCTTATTGCTTCCACCTGCACAAATACAGTGCTGTGATTTTCCAGAAACTTGTGTCTATAAGACTCACATGTTGATTTGGAATTAACACCAACTAAATTGTGCAAAGGCTGCAAAGATGCATTAGAGAAAAAAAAAATCTGGAAGTTATCTGGGTATTCTGCACACAACAGATAGTGGTGGGTCACTGCCAGTCTCTCTGCTTAAAGTGTCAAACTGAAGTCCATCACAGATCGTGCAGAAGACTCCAGGCTCAAATGATGCTGCTGAGTAGTGCATCAAAGGCAGTTTCCCAAATGGCAACTGAAGTATGGGAATATCTATGTAACTGAGACGGAAGCAAAACTCAGAGGGATTTATCTGTGGAAGTGGATAATCTCTCTCCCTGAACTCTGAAAGAACTATCTTGTGAAAGTACAGACAAAAGGAAGGATTTTAAATACAACAATTCAGTTTGGATGTGGTTTTGTATGACTGGAGAATGTCTTATTTACTTTTAAGAAAGAGAAGAGTTGGGAAAGGATCTGGGAAAGCATCTTTCCCATATAGAGCAGTACTGATGAAAAAACAAGTCTAGTCAAAAATCTCAATGCTTGACCTGAAGAGCGAAGACCTTCTAGTCCTTTAAGTGGGTTTCAAGAGTAAGAAAAAAAATTTACTCATTGAACTCATGCTGCCCATCTGCCTCCTCTTTTCTTTACAATCCTGGTCCCTCCACCAGCGTCAGTGGTTATCTCCACTGAGCTCAAAAGATTTGACAGGAATCTGAAACATGAAACACTTGACAGGAAGCTGAACATGAGCCAGCAGTGTGCCCAGGTGGCCAAGAAGGCCAATGGCATCCTGGCCTGGATCAGGAACAGTGTGGCCAACAGGACCAGGGAAGTGATTCTTCCCCTGTACTCAGCGCTGGTGAGGCCACAGCTGGAGTACTGTGTCCAGTTCTGGGCCCCTCAGTTCAGGAAGGATATTGAGGTGCTGGAGCAGGTCCAGAGAAGAGCAACAAGGCTGGTGAAGGGACTCGAGCACAAGTCCTATGAGGAGAGGCTGAGGGAGCTGGGGCTGTTCAGCCTGGAGAAGAGGAGGCTCAGGGGAGACCTCATCATTCTCTACAACTCCCTGAAAGGAGGTTGTAGCCAGGTGGGGGTTGGTCTCATCTCCCAGGCAACTATCAGCAAGACAAGAGGGCATGGTCTTAAGCTCTGCCAGGGGAGGCTTAGGTTGGATATTAGGAAGACATTCTTTACAGAGAGGGTAATCAGGCATTGGAATGGGCTGCCCAGGGAGGTGGTGGATTCTCCACCCCAGAGGTTTTTAAGAAGAGACTGGATGTGGCACTTAGTGCCATGGTCTAGCAACCACAGCGGTAGTGGATCAAGGGTTGGACTTGATGATCTCAGAGGTCCCTTCCAACCCAATTGATTCTATGATTCTACGATTCTATGATTTTAAGTTAGATCTAATTAAGAACACAGAAGCTGTCACAAGGTCTTGGAAGACACCTGAGTTTCAGACACCCTTCCAACTTTTCCTCTTAATTTTTTGCTGCTGCAGAAAATTAGAGATAGACCAAAACTTAGTTGTTAACTTTTCTCCTGCATGACAAATTCCTGTCTAGGTTATGACCTCAGTTACAGCTGCAGAAGCTAACAGATATTGTATCATGATATTTTTAATTATGTCTGAACATCTATGGCCATTCTGGAAACTGCAAACAATTTAAATCATAAATTAGACCAGGCAAAATTGAAGGACACATCAAAGGAAAAAAGGCCACTAAAATACAGGGTGGAACTAACTGATCCACCATCTTACAGCACGGACACATCCAGTAGGACCATCCCCCATTGAAATAGAACAGCATGAAAAAGACAGACAAGTCTCACTAATGAGGAGCCATACAGAGACTTGCTGTAAAGAGGGGTTCAGTCTTACTCTGGCTTTCGTCTTCTTTTCTTTGCCATTTTGATTTACGTAGCTGAAATCAAACAAACATTCAAGTGAGGTGAAATTCTTTGTGAGAAAAGGGGGCAGAAAGCACAAAAGTGAACTGGAAAGGCAGAAAACACATTTCACTTCTTGCATTCCCTGCATGCCAGGAAGATGGGACCTGTGCTGCACTTAAACACACTGATGGAAAGAGCAGATTTAAAATCAGTGTAGTGAAGTGGTTCCAGGGACTTTCTTTTTTGATTAGTTTTGACCTCTATTAATACATAAACCTCCAAGTTACCAACCTAAGTCACTGGCAACTACTTTGCTTTCCTTAGTCACCTTTCTAAGACTGCTTAGACCCTCAGATTCTAGAATATTTCTGAACCAGGCTCTTAAACTGTTCTGGTATCTGGTAATATGTGTGTATAGTCCTATCCAATTTCAATTAAAGTGTCCTTCACAAAGTCCATTCATTTCTGTTCTGTACAGGGCAGTGTTTGTGAGAGCTGCCTGGAATAAAATAGCATGTTACATGCCCACAAAAGTTCATCTAGCCTAAAGCAGCAGGTGCTTACCAGCTTTGCTATTTGCAAACAACTCTTCAGATTAACTTCAAGCAGATGTTAACAACAGTGTGTCTTTACACAAAGAGTACTAAGAGCCATTTGGACCGCAAAGGCGGTTATTTGCAAGCCGCCTTTCTTCCTCTTTTATTTCAGCTGTTTGCCTCAGTAACAGCTGCTGTTCTCAGTGCCATGGTGTCTATAGACACCACGTGGAGTTATACTGATAGCCCACTGTTCCCATTAACATGTTGGTGTGGTCATTTTTCCATAATTTACAAATATGCCCCTTGTAAGACCTATCAGGAACAGATAGTGTCGGCCTTACTTTCTGAAAATGTAACACAAAAGTAAGCCATAACTTTTAACCTGCTAGCTTTGCATCACAGTGAACTTGGTGTGCTTTAAAACTTACTCTCAGAGTTTTCTGAAATGGGGAAATACCTAATTCTCGGAGTAAGGTCCTATCAAGAAAAGGAGATGTGGGCCCTGTGACCATACAGTAAGAGCTCTGTAGGGCATGAAACATTCCAGAAATTTCCTCCCAGGGAAAAAGAAGTGTCTTCAGCTTCAACTAAACCATGCTCTGAATCAGGAATTGGTCAGGGATTGCTCCTTGCTGGATAGTTTTGAGCCATCTGCAGAGAGACCCAAGGGCCTCCCTCTGACTGTGGCACAACAGTTTCCTCTAGGGACAGTGTCTGATGCTGCTCATGGAGCTGGGTCTGATAAACGCATTGTTATCACTGTGCAAGGGTTTGCAGAATTCCAGTACAGCCTCAAAGTAGGTTGTATTTCTACCTTTATCTTGTACTACTGGCAGATGGGTGATGTACTCTCCTTTTATCTCCATGCTGGCTACCTATCTTGCTCACTGGAAGAAAGAAAGACTGTTTATGTCGAGGCAGCTGGCTGGTTAAAATTCATCCATCTTGAATCTCATTTAATTCCCTTGAAATTACAGTAGAGCTGAGCAAAGCCCTTTGCTTGTGAGAAGCTAGGCCTTGCTGAACACATTTTTCCTAAAGGCTTCCTTACCCCAGAGCACAGGGCAACTGCCAGACTTATTAGAGAAATGAAATCCTGTTCATACATAACACAAGTGCTCTGAATGCCATACTGTCACTAATTTTTGGTGGCAGCTTGACGTGTCTTTAGGTCTAAACCCAGCTACCGAGAGACTAAGAATTTCTTTTTATGTCTTATCACAGACGTTACTATTTCCTGAGCTATTCTTGCTGAACAGCTCCCTGGGTTAGCCTTCCATGTCACTGTTACTATATTTGTAGTATTGTAGCAGCAAGGAGCCCCAGTAAGAGGCTGGTATCTCTGGGGATATGAGGGGCTTACGTGCCAGACCCTGTACAAACACCCGTGATGTTCCTCTGTGTTTATCCAGCTTTCGGCTGACACAGTGCAGTGCGGAAACCAGAGGGAATAAAGTTCTTGTGGTGGGAACCTGCTGGGGAGCGTTTGAATGAACATGTTTTTCTTGCAGCTGCAGTGGTTGATTTTACGCAGAAGATTATAAACATCTACCTAATGCATATAAATAAATGATAAATGCATATATATGTGTGCATAGTATATAGTACCTATTTTATTAGCCATTCCTATTAAGAGGTAAGTACCTATTTGCAACTGAGGCAACAGGTGGCTTATATAGAGGTCATGAAATCCCTTCTTTAATTTATTGCAAAGCCTTCTTTTCAGATAAACAGGATAAACAGATAATGGGGAATACATTCTTCTAAAAAAAAAAAAGGATATCCCTGTTTTCTCCCCCTTTATAGTAATCACACCTAAAATGATTACAGCATTCTGTATCGTTCTTTCCATACATATGCACAGCCAAAGACAAGAATCATGAAGCTCAAAATATCACATATCAACCTCTGGGAACAGGTGGACTGTGATTCAGGGGCACAGAGCTCTTGTTAAGGTGTTTTTTTGTGTAAAAGTAGCTTAGCACAACAGTTCTATTACCTACTGTATTTAAGCCACCTGTCTGCAAGGGGTTATGCTGCCCTGAGATCTGCAATTCACTGGATGAAACAGCTGACTTAGGGCCTGTAATCTTTGTGAGTTAAAACACAAAACAACAAAAACAAGGCCAGGTCCTTTTCTTGTTACCAGATTTCAACAGAGTTATTTATCCGCAGAGTTTTCAAACTTTTAAGCCCCCTGTAATACACTTGTGCCATTTATCACCTGTTCAGGACTTTAAAATGATGTTTACATCTTCAGAGGTACCCAACCAGAAATGCTTTACACAGCCATAGTCTTCTAAATCATTTGAGAACTGTATAATACTGTAATTGCCAACAAGTAATGTGCTCCAATGGGCAGATTCAACCATCTTTTACTTACATAAAAATTCAGTTAAAAAGAAGACCAATCCCTTTAGAAAGATAGTAAAAGTTTTAGTAGATGTACCTTTCCCTTTTTCGTCCAGCTTGCATACTGTCAAGTTTTCTTTTTCCTTTCCCTTTTTTCACTGGAACTAGGTTCCATTATGTTACAGGTCATGTGGCATTTGACAGCTGTTGTCAAACAAGCCTCTCCCAGGTTCTCGATGGTGTTTGGTCACTAATGTTAAGAGAACACCACTGACATACAGTAAAGACAAATATTTTCAGCCATTATTGGAATAAGAGAGTAAAACCACTTTCTTTCAAAGGGGCAGGGATGTGATTGAGCAAGTCCCCACCAAAGAGGCAACTATTGTAGAGTTGCCAGGGTGGCTGGTTTTTTAACTGACAGTGTACCAAAAACCAGAACACTGCCTATTCTCTGGGAAAGTAACGCTTGCAATTGAAGGATGAATTTTTTTCAACAAAAAAGTATAAGAAAATAGGAAAAGGGAAGGGTAGAAAAAGAAATGGAAGGGATATAGAAAAGGAGAGAAAAGGCTATGACTGAGAAAAATTGAGCACTCCGAAAATATCTCCATCTCATCCAAGATACAGGCATATAAATCGGGACATCTGTGCTGTCCTTACTTCTATCAGGATGAGGCCCCTGGGATTGCAGTTGTGGCTGTGGCTGGAATTTGGCACAACAGTTTTGACCTTTAGCTTTAGTGAAGTGGCTCAGACGATGGCTGCTTGATAAGTAGGTCAAACTAAACACAGCATAGAAGAGATACTGGACAGACATTAGGAGGCTTTCGCCTGCAGAAGTTGGTCTTGTGCAGCTTGTTCACCTCAGTTTTGGTAGAACAGGAGAGAGGCAAAGCCATTTTATAAGAAAATGTTTGGAGGTGATTATTTTAAACAACAAAATGCTCTGCAGTGAGACTACTGTAATTGCACTCAATCAGGCTAATGTAGGAATTATGACAGTACTTCTTGGTGTGGAGAATTCCAGCTTTTAAAGAATGTCCTTAGACTACTATGTAATGATTAATAAATATTTTTTTAAATGATATTTCAGGCAAAAAAAGACTTGAAAATACTCTATCGGCTTCAATGGAAACAGGATTTAAATAAATATTGATTGCTTGTAAAGATGTGCAGACTTCCTTGTAAGTTGTTTTGATTTGTAAAGAGAGGGGGGAGGATTTCACTCATCAGTTGAGTGAAATTCTATATTAGAAACTAAACACTGTAACAAAATTCACTGCTAATTTGTAAATATTTCCTGTTTATAAATAAACTGCTGGTAAAATTTGCCCTAAATGACTATTGCATACAAAGAAGGAAAAGTTAACTACGGATCCACCTGCAACTGAAAGGTCCAAGACAATTATCCTTGAGCAAGATTAGTTTCTTAATGTACATTTAATGTATGGAAAACTGCAGCAATCTCTGATTATCGCTGGTTGTTTTCTTGCTGCAAAGTTAACCTGCAGAAATAGGAGCAGAAGTTTCACTTCCCCCAGATTATTTATGCAGTCCTTGTCACAAACAAACTTTTTATTGTTCTTGTGAGCTTATATGAGAGCTGTTCATTTCTTTGCACCACCAAAAAAAAAGTGGAGGGTCGAAAGAGGCATGCTTCAACAGCACCCCTTCCTTAGGCAAAAAAAAGGAAAAAAAGGGACTTGCTGTTTATCAGTAAGAGCTGAAAAAAGACAGGTCACTGTTACAGCTGTGGTGTAGGTTGGTAAAGCAAAACCAACAATTACTACATAGGTAAAACGCTACCCTGGGCACTTAAAACGTTTCATTGTAACAACAGCTTTTTCATAAGACTCACTGACATCTGAGAATGTCACATCTGGTAGCAAATTAAAACAAATCTCCATTAGGTTGCTAATTGCTATTGTTCCCATTGTCAAGATAGCTAAACTGAGATGCAGTGAGTACAGTGAACAGCCACTCACCACAAGGTGTATAAGGCAGAAGGGCACTTTACATTCAAAATAACAAACTACAGAATTACACTTTCAAGGAAATACTGTAGCTCCATCTGATTTCCACTGACAAGCATACTTTCTCTGACATATGCACAATCAATTAACGAAAATGACTATTTCATGGTGAAATTACATGGAACATTTTGCTCTCTGGGACAATCCTGCTCACAAACATACATACTTTAAATATGTACTTTTCTTCTGTGAGCACAGTACCAACAAATATCCTAAGCACATCCATCATGCCTTTAAATGTCTACAATTTACATAGGGCCCAGTTTTGTACCACCACTCCACATAAGTAGTAAAACAGGCTCGGATACAAAAGGTCTAAAGGTTCTTAACTACACTATTTCTTGGCTTTCACCTTACACAGTCCCACACATTTCAATAGGATGTGCTTAAGAAGTAAAATATTGTCACACATGTTGGCAGAACCAGAGCCAAAGTGAATAAGGAGAGAGAACTGTGTTAGATCCTCAAATCTGTAAACATCTGTTTTTATCACAAAATTCTTATAGAGCAGATAGAGGTAGCTGCTGCTGTCAGAGCTGACTGCTTGGCCAATATTTCAACCTTTTGCACCTGTTTTAGTGTCTGTTGTGTAATTTGTTAAGACATTTCTTTGTCTTTCCTTTATGGTATCTGCCTGTGTGCTTGCTGCCAGAGCCAGGAACACTTTACTCTATACACTAGTGATCTGTTCCAAGGTTGGCTGCAGCTGCCCTGTGCAGCTTGATGGAAGGGTACATGGGGGCTGGAAATGGCACAGCTTTGTGACAGTGCCATGGACCATGGCCAGAAATGTACACACCACAGTCTACAGCACGTATAGGTTAAGGGGCCAACTGCCCACTAAAATATCCTGTCCCCTTTTCTTTGGAAACTCAAGCATAGTCTGATTTAGGACGATGTTCCTGGGGTTTTCTTGCAGCTCAAGCTATGAGAATACAGCTCTGAGAGAAGCAGTAGTTAATATTCTTCTTGACTCTTTAGTCTCTTTAGAAATATCCAGATATGCTACTTAAGAGCTTTTTATAGAAACTTCAAGCATTCCTTTGTTGACTTCTGCAGATATGAAGAGTAAATTATCAGTATAATATACTTTTAAATCTGTACTTATACAGAAGTTTCTCTCTTTCTCTCTCCGTCTATAATAAAATACCATTTCTGCATCAATGTCTCCCTTTCATAAATGTTCCATTTTTTTAATGCCTTGCCAAACTACTGCTTTTTCCTTTTTTTCTTTTTATGCATATAAGGGGAAGCTGCTGTGTGCAATGATTAACAACCGTGTCTGGAGTATATCTACAGCTTTTATGTATATCGTATTTCTGTCTAGACCCTGATTCTGCAGACCTTTATGCTTAACTTCACATGGTGTGAATCTGTGACTTTCATTCTCACTTCAAAATGTATAACAAAAATGAAATTATCACTTGAGTAACTCATTGCTTTCTTGAATGTATTTGTTACCAAGCTTCATAGAAATATTTAAATAACATTTCAACGAGCTATTTAAACAACATGCTAACCTACTGGATTCTAATTTCCTTATACTCACATTAAGTAAAACTTTAAAAAATATATACATTCATAAAAATGTGCTTGTAATTTAATCTGTCAGACTGACATCACATGAATGATAATTTAAATAAGCCATACTGCCAAGAAAACTTCCAGATATGAGTAATATACAAAGTGAAGTGATATTAGTACTTAAAATGCAGTGATAGTTTCCTGATGGCAGGAAACTATGCTTAATATGAATAAACAAGTCACACTTAGATTTGCATTCAGCAATTTCTTGCACAACTAAAGAGAGGAAAATATAAATACGTGATGGCTGAGATACTGGTTTTAAGACCAGTCAAATATAATCTGTAACAGCTACATTTCTGAATAAGATTACCAGTACTCAACAGCACTGAGAGCTTCTCCTGTTTGATCAAATGGCTGTAATCAGCCTCTATCTTATAACACTACTTCCATACTTGTAAAGTTCTATTAAAGATTAAAATTATTCTTTCCCTGTTTTAATAAAACTAAATTCATCCCAGGTTCCTCAGATTAATTCAGCTAACAGGGCATGACAATTTCTTTTCCTTATCTAATAATAATTTAAAAATCATTAGCTCTTCTCACATTCACTGTTTGTAATAGAGTAAGATGTAGCAAGACATTTAGCACTAAATAAAGAATAATATTTAATATTTAAAATTTTTACTACAGAAACCTACAAAGGAGCAAGTAATTCCAGTCTTCTAATTTATCATGTTTGAACATTTCTGCAGTGCTTCAGACTAGGAAGTGCACACAGATCATGGTGTCTCCTGTATTTGAACAAGCACTTGAAAACTTGAGTACTGTAAGGACTTGTACAATGTCTAATGAAGGGTATGAAGAGAAAGCTGTATATTCTGTTGCTGAGCACAAGTATTCTCTTACATGGTTATCACCTCCACAGAGGGACAGATAAAGCAACTTTTCCAGGTACCACAGAATCACAGAAAGGTTTGGGTTGGAAAGGACCTCAAAGATTATCTAGTTACAACCCCCCTGCCAGGGGCTGGGACACCTTCCATTAGATCAGGTCGCTCAAAGACCCATCCAACCTAGCCTTGAACACTTCCAGGGATGGAGCATCCACAGCTTCTCTGGGAAACCTGTCCTAGTGTCTCATCATCCTTGTAATAAAAAATTTCTTTCTTATATTCAGTCCTTCAGTTTAAAACTATTGCCCCTTGTCCTGTCATTACAGGCCTTGGTAATGTCTTTCTCAGTCTTTCTTATAAGCCCACTTTATATATTGAAAGGTTGTAAAAAGGTCTCTATGAAGTTTTCTCTTCTCCAGGTGAAAAAACCCCAACTGTCTCAGCCTGTCTTTATAGGAGAGGTGTTCCAGGCCTTATTCCATAGAACCATAGAATAGCTGGGGTTGGAAGCGATATTAAAGATAATCTGAAAGCTCTATTTTGCTTCCCTGTGTTCCTGAGTTCTTAAAATTGTTTGGTGTGAGAATTAAAATAGTGGCCTACATCAGTCCTCTGAACAGTCATTCAATCAAAAAAAAATATTTCCATACACAGAAAAAATTATAAATCTGGTGTGAAAGACTGCATGTGCAAGTATGTGGTAAGTTTAGGAGATGATATCAGCAAAGAGCTGGCTGATTACATTTTTAATATACTTCAGAAATTCTCCTATCCTGATAATAAATGTGAGTATATTATTAGAACAATATAGAACACTGCATCATTGTAGACAGTGGACATAAACTCTTACACTTACACCCAACAGAAAATTAATTTTTCATGTTTATACTTCTCTTAGAGAAAAATATTAATTGTTATCATCTCTCTATGCATCTCAGATGTAACACACAGAGGAATAAGTAATTAGACATTGTTACATTTACTCTCTTTGTATTTCAGGAATTATTTCTGTACATCTAATATAACAATTGTATAAAGCTATCTATCTATGAAGTAATAAATTGTTATGTATCTCTTGTGTTTCTTTTTCCTGTTATTAAATCTTTCTGTTCAGATTCTTTCCACCATTCTTCTCCCTTCCCTGCCATGTTCCCCCAGTTCTCCTTTAGTCTGACATGTCCTTCAATTTTTTGTGGCTTGTTTTTGTTCCTACCTTCTACTGTAGCAGGTATGGAGAATTATGTTGGCCTCGCCTCACCATGTGCAGCTGAGGGTTATGACTATAATCACCCCAAATAATTCTTCCCTCTTCCTCCAAACCTGTACCATAATGGCCTGACACATCTTCACCCATCTTTTAAACTTCTGCTGGCTTGGTTGGGAAGTCCGTGGACCATGACTTCTGTTCCTGGCCTAGATATTTATTTTTCCTGAGCTAATGACCTGCATTAAAACTGGTTACTTGCATTTTACAGTTGTTCTTGAAGAAAGAAAGAAAGAAAGAGTACTTACAGTTTTACTCCAGGTGAGACCTGTGGTATGATGCTCTTTGATATAAGCTTGAAGCTCAGACCAGATGTTCAGATATGACTTCACCCAATCAACATGGCGTGTGTCACTGTAAAAACAGATAATATTTATATTTGTAAGTGTACGTAAAAACAGAAAGCATTGCTATTCTTGCTTACAGCAGGTAAACCCCAACAAATCAGTTAGCAGGCAGGCAGCCAGCCCAATGCTGCAATTACTAAGGCCTACTACACTGGAAAGCTTGTGGCTCCTTCCAGAGGACAAACAAGGCCAATGGATGTCTGTAGCAGAGAGTGCTTCCTGCTAGAAGGGTGTGTCATCATTCTGCTCAGGCACAAAATCAACTGAAGAAGCACCTGAGCTGTGCAGCAGGTACCCAGCCTCAGTTTCAGGGTGCTGAACTTTAGAAAACTAAATATCCGTGGGTTCTTTAAGATATTCTAACTTCCAAGTTCAAATGTTTAATGCTGGATCATAGTGTAGTCATCAGACTAAAGTATTTATAGATCAAAAATTTTTAAAGTACAAGTCACAAGTTGGCTCTAGAATCATTATCATTAGTCTTCCAATGGGACTGTAAATGCAAACAAGAAATATGTAGAGAGAGATAAACTCTTGGAGTCCTTACTTATGACAAATTATTACTGAATAGTGATGGCTGTGGACTGGATACTTACAAGGGTTTGTGTGTCTACCTTCTATTTATTTCCTTTGGAGTTTGATCCCTAATAATGCAGAGGATCTGGGTCAACAGGCTTAATCCAAAGCCTACTGAAGTCAAGGGAGAGCCTTCCACACTTTGGAAGACACTGTGGTCTGATTCAGTGGAAAATAGGAAAATAACTCCTTATTAAAGGAAGAACTAAATACCTAAATAATGTATTCTATTTATACCATTACATGAGACATTTTTTTCTCCAGTATTAGTACTAAGGCTATACTGTAAAAATCTTCAGTTACTCTAGTAGGCAATACCTTCAGTAGGTGAACTAAGGCTTTAGGAATAGTATATAATACATATAAAGTGAAATATTATATATAGCATGTAATATATACTTATACATAGACAAGAAATATAAATAGATACAAAAGGTTTTAATATTTTATAAAGTTTTCCTTACTAAAGAGGAAAAACTCAATAGCAAATACTGCTCTTCACTGTGACATAAAAATCAGGAGCTAATATCCGGCCTTCAAAAGTACCAAATCAACAAGATTTATACATGGCTTTTTTAAGAGGCCACAGGAAAGACCTGTATTTTTTCTTTTTGTCCATCAGCTCACAGATATCATTCATGGAATTTTTTCTGTTAACTCCTTGTGCTTTTTAATAACAGTGCAGTGGTATAGAGAAAAATTAAATCAGGAGCTATGGAGTTTGATGTGCAGCTGTACATACCTACCACCTAAATACACATTTTCAAGTGAAGAGCAAGAACAGCAACAGTATGAGTGCACAAATGAGACAAGGAAAAATAGCAGCTAGCCAGCCACGTGTTGCTATGCAAATATACATTTGCATATAAGCTTATGATGCTGGAATGCCAGAAAATTAAATATAATCTTAAAATGTGCAGATAGTGAAAACCAGCACTGCTAGTGCTGCTGCCATTCTCACTGCAACATGCTGCAGGTCAAAGATGAGGAGAGGAAACTATACTACTGCAAGCAGGTTTTATCAAATGCTTTTTAGTTTACAAAATACTTTCTATGATAGCATCGTGAACCCTACTGGTATGGTTAATGCTCTGTTCTCTGGCTGGTGGATACTGGGGCTTGGCAACATACCTGTTCTTGTAGTCCTTTAATACCCTGTTAGTATAAAAGGTAGCAGCATCATTCATCTCCTTGACATAAGGGCCTGGTTTAGGAGACTAGGACCATCAACCCATGGTAGCAGGAAACAACAGAAGGAGAAAGGAAGTAAAACATTAGTCAGACACCTTCCCTGACACATTAGGTTTATTACCTTCTTGGATGTAGCAGACTGAGGAACTATACAGATGGGACTACAGAGCTCTGCAAGATTTGGAACTGTTCTGGGCTGCACCATCCAGAAGCACATTTACACCCTTCCCAGCCCTCCCACGTGTCACTCACCACAGCTATCCACCCAAGGGCAGGTATGCTCTCACTGACGGCTGAGAGGTGGTTGAACATTTTACTTCCTCTGTTCCTTTCTCTGAAGTTCTGGATTTCCTGAATCTTCTCTGATATTGGCTTGAGAAGCATTGCCACCTCATTCTGGGGGAAAAAAAATAAAAAAGAAATAAAAGAAGATGCTGCTGTTAACAGTGGGGAGGTGTCCAAAAACACCCTGTGGTTTAATATTGTCCTCCCTGCCCACTGATTTAGGAGTTGGAAAGAAAGGTCATAAATTTCTGCATTACAGTAACAAATTAATTATCTTCCTCTGGTTGCAGCAATAAAATGCACAGATATTAAGCATTAATAATGTGTTGCATCAAAAAATGTTCTCAGCGCTTGCAGCGTTTTCACATGCTGCCCAGGCTAAGAACCATATAGACCCCATAGCTCAGAGTTAGCAGAATGTTTGTATTTTGCATGTGATATCCCTTGAACTTCTTGAGACTCTTTCCACTGGCTTGAGTTTTTCAGTTTTTCATATTATTAATCGAGTTGTTCTTTCTAGAAGAAACACAAACTACTTGTTAGCAGCCTCTTATCATCTGGCAACAAGACTGAGAAAGTAATACACAGAAGGCAATATCAATTTCAGCTTTCCCTATCGGTATGTTTTAATGTTTTAATTTCCTTTGGCTGCAAGTAATGTGAGAGGATTTCATGGGAAACATACTGCCTGCAAGCCATGGTTTGGGGAAATTCTCCTGTGTTAATCAGAAACGAATGGTATCCAGGGGAATGACTGCTGAACGGAAGGAACAGTGTCTGGAGTGAAAAGAAAAATACCAAATGAATGTAGAAGCTATCCAAGCTCTTTCCTGTGTAAAGTGAATGCTAATCACACTGGCCCCATGTCTCAGAAAAACTAATTTAGAGCACTAACTCACTGGGAAAAATTCTTCCACTCAGAAAACAGATGACTGAGGGACATGGAGTCATCAGCTCATCAGCAAAACAACTGCTACACCTTGCAACCCTATAACATTGCAAAAGTATGCTCACAGAACCCATACGATGTCCCACCAAAGACAGGGCACCATTCTGATTCTCTCAGGCACTTCACTTGAAAATCACTCAGGATGTAGCAGAATTCTGCATTTTTTCTCAGTATTTCTAGGGCTACTTCTTTAATGGAATAGTGTGCTTGCTGGAGACAATTAATCCTTATGTTCTTGAGGACTAATGCTGTTATGACACACATAAGATGATGTGTGCATGTCTTGCTTGATCTCTTGTCATCTGTAAGGTCTTTCTTTTCACCCCTCCACAAGACCTCAGCCTTACAGAATTTTATGCCATCTTAAAATAAACATGTCTGCTTTGGACCAACACAGGTCAAAAGACACTTCAAAAACATGACAAAAAGGGGTTCTGCATTTTGAAAAGAATTTTGATCCACCTATGGAGCCTTAATATTTTAGTGATAGTGTAATTCTGAGAAAGGCCTATAAATCTGAAATACACAGGGATATTTGATCTTCTCCTGCAACAAAGTGGGTTGGGAGAAAACAAATATTTACAGTATTACTGGAAAATGAAAAGATTTTTTGCTGATGACTTAATGACCAGCATAAGTCATTAAGTCTGAAAAAGCCCTGAAACCTCCATGATTTGTAGTTCTTAAAATCTGATTTTGTTGCCATAACATGATAACGCCTGCAGAAATTCTTCTTTCTAATTTTTGCTTGTTTACAACATGCTGCAGCTGGTTGGTTCTTTCTTATTTTCCAGGGAAATCTTTCAAGTATGACAGTAGCTAACAAAACTGAAATTTAAGAAAATGCTTGTTCTGCTTTGATATTATGCCAGTTTTCCTCCCATAAAGTCTAAGGGATATTTACAGTCCTTAGCTTACTGTGAATCTTCATGGCCCAGTTCCAGCCAAAGAGAATATCGGGTCTAAAAATATAGCTCCACAGATGCCTGGTATATCTAGACAGCACTGGGAGGCAGTACATTTCTGTAGATAGGGCACAGAAGTGGGAATCCATAAATGGGGGTTCTCTTTGCAGCTCTCCCATCAAATTGCCATCAGGTTGCAGAAAATCTGTGTTAGCTTTCTTCAATTTCCCAGATATGAAATAATGTTAATATAGCTGTTTTACTTTGTAGAATACTTTGATATCTACAGATAAGAAGGCAAAATCAGGGTCAAATATTTTTCTGAATGACCCACAATGTCCCACACCTCCTCCTATTCCTCCTAGAAAAAATCCCAGACACTTTTCGAAGGATTTTCTATCAGTGGTATACACAGAATTTCTGTCTCTCAGAACACAGGACTTAATCTGTCCAGTGAACCAACTGTTTATAAAAATGTAGTGGATTTATTTAATTTCACAGAAAAAGTCCCCTGTGTAAGTTTTAAAGGTGAAATACGTACTGCTAAGGAAAGTAGCTCAAAGTAATCATTCCCTTGGCACTGCAGTGACACCAGAAAGGGCCACAAAGGGCCTGAGGCTTTGCTCAGCTCTGTCCCATGTGAGATGAACTGGTAGAGCAGGACAGCCCGCCGCCCTTTCACTCTGCACTCCTCCTGTTCTGCAATGGCTGCACAAAATGTGTGTCTGTTTGTGCCAGCTTCTTGTCATATAAGTTTCTGTGTAAGGGTTGGACACAGGAACACAGACAGGCCTGCGAGGAATCGCTTAATTGAGTTCTGTCTCAGTTCTAAATTTTTAGTTAGTGATTAAACTGCAGATGAATTACAGTGTATATGGCATATGGGTATAGAAAGGCTCATTAATTCTGGCAGTAATCAGTATTGTTTGGCTTCACAACGCAGAAACAGTTGTGTTGAGGGTTCTAGAAGAATAATCTCTTTATTGCAATGAATATTAAAACAGCTGACTGTTAATAAAATGTTTGTCTATACTGTATGTCTAAGAAAAAATGAATTCAAGGAGGTGGATCGGAGCTGTTGGAAAAATCTCCAGCATGCCTTTGGCATGTGCTAGATAAAATTTCTTGTCATTTAAGACGCAGCACAGTTGTTTAGCAGAAATTTAAGAGTCTCTGTATAAACATCATTCCTATTATAATATCCATTTTGCTGAAATGTTTAAAAATGCAACATGGGCACAACTTAGAACCATCAGAAGTAATTCCCAGTATGCTTTTTTCCTTTTTTCAATAATGATTAAAACCAGATCGTCTTTTTAAATATGAATACCTAAACAACCAGCCAGCTTTGTTCCATGTCTTATAATTCTTATTAGCAATTCAAGAGCAGTGAGACTACTGGTATGATTAGCCAAAACACTCTAAAAAACATACAGCATGCAACAAGACTTAACACTCGCAGCCCAGTCTCATAAAATGGCCTGGAATACCAGTATTCCAACAGACTTTTTTCTCCTCCATATTTCTGCAATAACCACATGAGAAGTCCCGACGTTTAACAGGACTGGGGCACATGGACTGGAAGTCATTCTCCTTCTTCTTCAAGAGAATGACTAAACTTTCAGGTTTTGTGATTTTTGAGATCTGCCTGTGAAGTCACACTAAACTCAGTATCATGATTAAACTTTGACTGCTTGAGCCAGTGATTACTTGAAAATTTCAGCTTTAATTTGAGAAAATGGGTATTTTCTCAGGACCATTATTGTCCAGAAACCTACCAGCATGAATCACAAAGGCATGAAAACCTGCAGGTAAGCAAAAATACAGTTTTTAAAGATCTTATGTATTTTTAAGCTAATGGTTTTGAGGGATGAGATTGTTTACTGAAGAATTTTTATGTTGAGGGGTGGCAACACAGTTCAGACCTCACTATAATAGTGTTTAAATCAACCTTATTATGAAAAAAACATGGTGAAAGAACAAATACCCTTTTAAGTTATGCTAACAGAGGGGTTGGCAGCCTTTGGCATAGAAGCAGTAAAAGAAAGCTGAGAGCATTTGGGATAAGCAGCCCCTTTATTTTACTCAGCTGCAACCTGAACAGCACGACTACAACCTTTATTCCATGGTGTACAGTTCTGTTACCTTCTCCTGTCAGTTCAAAATCTCCATCATACTTACATTGTATTTTTCAGGGGCTTGTTTGAAACATGGAGTTGATTTGAATCAAGCGTCTCTGTATGTGTTGGCAGATAGCGCAGCCTAATAGAATGATTCTGCAAAACAGTTGGTGCTGAGGCCTTGACATTCACACTATACATGTTTGGGGGGGCTATTTTGGACTAGTTGTAAATTGTGGTTTAGATGCTGTCTGGGAGCCTATCTTCCATTTAACTTCATCAGAAATAAACCCACTTTGTATACCCTAGAACTGCTCTATAATGTGAATCATGACATAGTAAATGGGGTTGATTTAAAGGAGAAATATAGTCCCACTGTGAGCTGAAACACTAACGTTGACACAGCCATTATCTCTGCAAACAACCTCATACAGTCCCATCCCACATTTCATCCTTTTCAGGGATGAAAGATATCATGGACAGACTCTGCCGCAATAGGATCTAACAATTTAAAAGGTGAGCATCTGCTCGCAGCTGAGACTTCATTCCCTCTACTGTAAATGAAGAAAGAGATTTCCCTGAGGAATTCCTTCCACATATTAATAGATATTAGAAGACTGTATGTTAGAAGACATTAAGAGATGTGAAGAAATGGACTCTAGAGGTGCTGCCCATTACTGTAAAGAGAGCATAGAAAGAGACCTGAGACAACATTCCTACCTTGACAGTTAAAGCTCATGAGCAGAATTCCATCCTGTGTCTATAGGAATAATATACCGGTAGCTTCAGTGATCACAGTGATCACATTTCTGCTATGAGTGGCTAAGATTCTAGAACCGAAACAGTTTTTGATTAACTGTAATTTCCCATATTTTGTATTTTTTAAATCTGTAAAGAAGACTTTAAAATTTAAGTCAGTCCTTTTTTTGCATATATATGGTTTAAGAAAGTCTTTTTTCTTGTAGTTGAGTATTCAGAGTCTGGATGGAATCAGTGTTCAGGTTGGGCTGAGGAACAGCCTCTTTATTAGAGTATATAGAAAATGTATTTTTTTTTCAGAGGTGAATCCAAGCTAGTTGGTAACTTTGAATGTCTCAACACTGCATCTGGATTCCTCAAATTATTACTTTTTTTTGGTAATTATTATTTCCACGGAAAAATACCATCAGCTTTTCTTGGGAGCAGTCAAACTGTTCTTTTAGCACTGCCTATCTTCATCTCTCTTTACAGTGTTTCACATTTGATACCACAGTTCTGCTCTTCAAATTGCAGTATAACCTACTACACCTTAATCCAGTGTTTCCTCTGCAAGCATCTTCTGATTGACAGTAGAGACCATCAGTGAGATTTTTCTCTGAGAACACTACATTTATGTCCCTCTAGTATTTCAAGGTTCAAAGCTCTCCTCCTACCTAACTACAGAGAGACTTTAATTTATTACGGCCTAGTTTTCTCTCACTGTAAATCTTCAACATAGAGATATAACAAGTGTGTGATTTGTTGGTCAACAGTACAAGTTTTGCCACTTCAACTCACTGCTGTGCAACAGCAGGACTATGACACAGAAAGACAAATCTGCAGAACTGTCTGGTCAGCTTCATCAGCACAGAAGCTTAGACACATTTGTGTGCTTCCAAAGTGACATAATTGGTATTTGGCATTTATTCCTCTTAGATAGCACAAAAATTCTCAATCTAACAGCCAATATCAGCTGTAGCAATTTTGTCCTTTATGGGAAAAAAACAGGGAAGACCAAACCATAACCCCACATGACAAATTACTACTTTAGTCATTTGTGGGTTTATTTTGAAATGTAAACTCTGAGGCAGGGCAAATGGAGAGGAATGTGAAAGACAAATAGCTTCTAACCAATGGAGATATCCAGGGCTTCATACAAACTGCATGCATCAGTTTACAGCAGTGTGGAACCACATCCAATGCTTTTAGGCAGGACTTTGTCTGGTTTTTAAATGGACTTGAGCACTCTCTATACTGTTTTCTTGTCCACTACAGCTCTCTGTGGGCAGTATTTTCAACAAGGAAAGGTCCTCCTGCTTCAGGCACACAGGCAACATCCCACAACTAATGAACAAGAACAATTACAGCAATGAACTGCTTTCAACTTTTTGATTGACTGCTCCTCAATCCTGCTGCTGTGACCATAGCCCATGTCAGTGGGGCCCAAGGCATTCCAGGTAGCAAGGTTTCTGTTCAGCCACAGTTGCTTTGTTTGCAGCATCTGAGATTTGCCTTTCACGTAGGGCACATCTCGAGACAGGGATGTTAGATGATGCAGGTTTCCATCCTTGGACATGCATAGGGTTCACTTGAGATTTCCCTAGGGAAAACAGTAAGACTGCCAGGTTCATTAAGCAGTCCTGGAAACTGCATAGCTTTCAGAATTCAGAAATCATTGGTTGTGGTCTGATTTAGACCAAAGTAAAATTAGAAAAAAAAACCCAAAACAAACCTGTGAACTGAAAAGCCCTGCTGTTCAGTCACCTGTACCCTCAGTGCTTTCCCTTTTAGAAGGCTATGTGCAATCCATAAATCTGCGGAAACAACTGTGTAGCAGAGAGAAAGGAGAGTACTAGTTTGGATTTGTGTGTAGCAGAAATAAAGAATATGGAATAAAGAATATGATACTTAATGAGAAAGGAAGTGTGCTATCAGCTTAGCTCAGTAGGATCTCATATGGCACAGTTTGAAAATGAACATTGCTACAGGGACTGAAAACTAGCCTGGTGATTTAGGACATTATTTTAGGAACAGCAGAATTCCAACAGAGGCCTGTAAGATCCCCAGAACTGCTTAGCAGGTATGTCGAACGAGGAGCTGGAGTACACAGGTACACTGAAGTACACAAGTGCAAGGGGCCTTTAGTTACTGGAGCCTGACTCTTGCACAAAATGTGAACTGCTGGCGAGTCTGTGCCTGAGGGTGTTGGCACGAGCCAGTCTAGAGGTGTGCACTGGTGTGAATCTCTGCTTCTGTTTCTATTCTGTGCAAGGCTGGGAGATGTTGCACTGAGCCTTTCTGTATTCCCTGGATCCCTAGGCATCTCTGGCCTTTTTATGGCTGAGTATACTGTCCCAGGATAGAACTGAATTTCAAATGCATTCACCTTTTATTGACCTGGGAGTTTTGGCAAACAAGAATGAAGAAAGAGAAATGCTAAAAGGATACTTACAGAAGTTAACTACAAAAAAGGCACTGAGGTTCTGGAGCAGGTCCAGAGAAGGGCAGTGAAGCTGGTGAAGGGTCTAGAGAGTAAGTCCTAGGAGGACTGGCTGAGGGAGATGGGGTTGTTCAGCTTGGAGAGAAGGAGACTTGAGGTTGTACCTTATTGCTCTCCTGAAAGGAGGCTGTGGTGAAGTGGAGGTCGGTTTCTACTCCCAGGTAGCAAGTGACAGGAGAAGAGAAAACGGCCTCAAGTCGCACCAGGGGAGGTTTAGATTGGATCCTGGCAAAGATTTCTTCACTGAAAGGGTTGTCAAGCACTGGAACACACTGCCCAGGGAAGTGGTTGAGTCACCATCCCTCGATTAAAAGACAGGTAGATGTGGTGCTAAGGGGTATAGCTTAGGGGTGGAGTTGGCAGTGTTAAGTTTATGAGTGGACTTGATGATCTTACAGATCTTTTCCAACCTATATTTAGATTCTGTGATCTGAATATACAATGAGCTTGAGGCTGATTAAACACAGATGAGTGATTTTGAGACAAAATTATGAGATAACAGGTGCCAGAGGCTATCTGGACCTGACACTGAGTAAGAGTTTGCAACAATATCCAAAAATGAGCCTGTGAACGCTGTAAGGTGACTGGAAACTGTTGGTCCACCACTGGGGCTGTGACCACATGCAGTTGTAGGCTTGCTGATAACAGAAATATGTCAACGGTTTGGCAAGATTTCAGAGAACAGGAGCAGGGTGAGGGGTTCCCTTGCAAGCTCTGGACTCTCGGGCTCTGTCCATGTCACTCTTGGCACTTTCTGTGAGTTTGGGACCTGAGGACCTTAAAAGGACTGAAGCAAATTCTTCCTTAGGCTATTTCTAGATACAGAGGAGCAGGTTTGCAGCAGTCAACCAGCTGACAGAAAGGCAGCAAAACTCAGCTCAAGCTCTTTTGCGTAAGAAAGTAATAAATTAACAGGTGAGAAGTACCCTGCTGTTCACACTTTTGGAAAACAGTAAGAGTCATCCCCATAAGTATGATAAAAAGTAGAGGGAAATGGAATAACATGAGACAGACAAGGTAATTAGAAAATAAATCCTGCTAGGATGCAGCATAAGAAGTCCCAGGAGTCCTGTTATTGAAGTACTTTAAAATAGAAGAGAGAAGAAAATGAGCAATCCTACACTGACAGAGTAGGGAACTGTAAATCTTCATCTTTGATTTCTATATAAAAATTCTGAAACTGAGTCCTTTATTCAAGGATTTTTGCCACAACTATTCTAATGCTACAATATGGGTTTTTTTTGGTTGGCTATAAAAAGTAAAAGCTGAAGGATTTGTTCTGATGGGTCTAAGTTTAACTTCAAATACAGTTTCTTGGGTTTCTGTGGGGTGGAGTGTCTCTTTTCTAGGAAAAAAAAGGGAAAACTGTCCTTTATCTCTTACTTTTTTCCACCCCTCTGCTCCCACCTGTGTTCAGAATCTGGCTATTTAAGCTAGGTATTTAATTGGAATGTTTGTCTGCACAATGTTAGTAATTAAATCCATGAGCTTTGGCAGTCATATGAACTCAGCATTTTTTTTAATGAGAAATTACGTAATCATTTATAGTCCTAACTGCATCTGCCATTTAAATCTGTTTGTAGTACTTCTTACCATGGGTATGTTCATCCTGCATATATTTATATTGAATCACAAAAATATTTACCTCATTAACTTGTTCCCAGCATAGGAACAATGGATCCCTCATTCCCTCAAAGCAACTCTTAAAATTGTTTGAACTTTTGAAGTGGAATGAAACAACTCTTGAAGAGAAGACAGTATTTGAGTCACCATTCACAAAGAATTCAGTGCAGTGACTTTAAGCAGCAATCTCATACATTAGTATTCGTGAATTAAAAAACATTGTTAAACAGATAAACCTGCTCAAGAGCACTAAAAATTCTTAAAATTATTATACAATGAAATAAAAAAATGTTTTCATTAGAACTGTGTTTTGCTTAGACTATGGGGAATAGAAAATTCAGATTCAAAATTCAGATCCAAACTATTTCAGAACTTTTGTGAAGGTTTATGTTAAAACCTGTCTTCTGAATTGCCCAAGGAACATGTAAGCATATAGTCTCAAAATAGCTTTTTAAACAGCTTCTCACAGATTATACCAATATTCTAATTTATTTTTCCTTCTCCATCTTCTTTGTACTCTCTATACTCTCTTTTACTATTTATAATAGACATGTTTTTGTTTTAATGTTTGAAGTTTGGCACCAGATAATAATTTCTAATAAGTGGATGAACTGAAAAAACCCATCTTGCTGAATGAGCTTGTATCCAGCAGCCATTAGCTGGGACATACACAAACAGGAATATCAACTGGTGATTTTGTCATGTGATCTCTCCCACTGCACATACAAATATAGAACATGACCATAAAAAGTAACAGAACATGCTCTCTACGAAGTAATTTATTGCAGTTGATGCTAGATTGGTATGCCAGCTGGAATTACCTTCCCAGCTCCTACTATTTTCACATATACAGATAATAAAGGCTGTGCACTGCAACAGATTCCAAATGAAAAAATATCAACATTGTTAATAAGATGCAAAAGTCTGCAAAAGCAACTTTTAACAAGCTTAACTGTTTGAAAATGCTTGCTAGAGACTCATAGCAGGAGTCAGAGAGCTAAATGAATTCTAGGGCTTCATAGGAAAAAATACTGCTTTTTGTGTGATATACATTTCTCTCTTTGCTGAGCACAAAAAAAAAATCAAGGATTATTATACATATAGGAGCTTTCTTTTTGTTTGAATTCCTTATTCATTAGTTTGTAAGCTGCAAGAGCTGAGCTAATTTATTTTTCCAGTGCATTCTCCCCTCCCTCTTTTTTTTTTTTAAAGGCACCATGTATGATAGCCCAACATGACAGGAACTCAGTAAATCCCCTCAGTCTCCACACCGCTGTCTCTGAATGTCTACAAAGCTACTATGCCATAATCGCAACTCGCTGGCTCATTCACAGCTTTACATTATAAAGCAAACAGTCTAGACAGCTGAATGACAGAATTACTCTCTTTTCTCTTGCATTTATAGATATGCTGTCATCTTCATTTGCTTTTCTCTACTCTGTGCATTCTGATACACTAATGATTAGCTTTCCTGTTTGGATTCCACACTGACTCCGTGGCTCTAGGCTATAAATACAACCGGAGCCCAGATGACATCATGTCAATAAAGGTCCTAGGGAGCAGGGGGGAGGACCCCTACTTCTTTCCTCCTCCTGGTTAGCTGGTGGTAACCAGCTTTTTCAAAATGGTTAACCAATCTGGCTTTACAATGGGATATTTTTCCTCATTGACATGGGCATATAAAAAGCCTAATGCCAGGAACCATCACTCTCTACAGTGGGAAAAAAATGTTCAATTCGTGTAGAATAGGCAGCCTTCAATTATTTTCAGGTCTGTCCACAGTGTAATTGAATGTATCTGTGCAAGAAATATATGCAAAAAAGAGAAAAAGAATGAACAGCAATATGTGTTCGAATGCCTATAAAAGACATGTACCTAATAGTTTTTAAAGAAAAAACTTAGGTAACTGGACTGTTTTGTACTGCTTTGTAACTTAGGTAACAAACTTAGGGTTTGTTCTCACTGAGAAAGAAACTTTAGTCTGTACTATTCCTGGTATTTTAACATTGGAATGATGTGTACACACGTATCATGTGGCATTTCCTCAATGCTAAAAGATAGTTAAATGATAGAAATGTACTTTCTTGACTTCAATAAGTTGCAGAAACCTATGCAAGACTGATAATGTGCAACTAAGACTTATGGATACACATGGCAAGCTCTGGTGATGTTTATGACAAGGTTTTTATTATTTGGTGCTTTTCTTAATGTTTCTGTAACTGTCATTCTGGATTGCTGCAGAATCTCTTTTACATCTATTCCTTTTTTTTTTTTTTAGCTTGTTTTGTTGCCATTTTTAAATGAAATTTCTAAACTTTACAGCTGAAAAAAATCTCAAAGCCTTGACTTGAGGTCAGAAAGTTGTAAAGGTAAGAGAGAATCCATTGCCATTCTTACTGGAAAAGCTGAGAAAATCACACTGATAGCACATCAGCTCAGTAGGCCAAACCATGACCTACAGCCTTTACTCGAACCAGAGCTGGGACAATCCCAACCCTTCAGAACATTGCCTTACATTATGGGCCATTGGAAACTGTTCACTGGGGAATATTTTACCTATGAGCATGGAGAGTTTTGTGGGCCACTGGCTCCAGTTGTATTCACAGCCAATATAAATGACTGCTTGAGGCCTGTACCAATGGGAATTTTGCCTGTTCTCTGTGAGTCATGACCCACTTTTACTCTCTCAGATCAGGGACAGCTGGAAAAACAACTGATCCCTTCTTGCTTGGAACTCTAAATCTACGGTCTTGCCTGAAATATCTGTGCTTTTTTTCTTTTCCTTGAGTACCCTTGCCATTGAGACACACTGATTAGAAACACTTTTAATTTGTGCCTCTAAGAACAATAGTGACATCAAAAAATCAATAATTTATATCATGTGCAGAGAGTCCTGATTTGAAAATAGGGAGTTTAATGCATTTTGTACTGGGGAGCTAACGCAAAAAGGCTGAACTGAAGGCCATGGAGAGACTGCAAGTGAAGACTTCATTCTCTGCATACTCCAAGAAGGAAGGCTCCAGGGTGGTCCCACAGAAGGGCTACATGATTGCTATTCCCAGGAATGATGCAGTGCTATTGTCCCTGTGCCCTCTAGAAACTACAAATGAGATTTCATAACAATTCCACAGCTTCCCTGAGCTTTCTAGTTGTGCGGGGAGGATTTAAATAGTTGCCACTAAAACAAGTATATAAATCAACTTGATAAAAGTGCTTTTTTTCATTTTCTTGACAAAACGTTTTGCCTTCCTTCCAGAATTGGGCTAACCTGAACCTCAGCTTGGAGAATACTGAGTCTACAGGCCAGTATTGATTTTTCTCTCACTAGTTTATACCCTGACTTTAATGTCTGTCATAGAGCATCCCTGGGGGGCTAGCAAAAAGCCATTCTATTCCACGGCATTTCCAGTTTCCAGAGAAACACTGATCCCACTTACAGCCACAAAGTGGAAACCTCTTTTGCTTTCTTTAACGATCTTATATGTATTAGTACAGAAAAGGTTCTTAACCCTGAACCATGGCTTTCTGATTATTACCATGCTTATAAAAGTGAAAGCAAGCCTCTAAGTGCGCTGTATAAATAACATAACAAATAAAAGCAAATGCAGAACTCGATGACATATAGGAATACAGGCTTTTAAATATGCTGCCTCTTGAAACTCTAGGTCACTTTCCTTACCTCTTGAGGCTCTTGACACTGAGATGCCAACACCAGGAAAGATCTCTGCGCTTGGAAAGCAGCACGTACCATCTCTGCCTGTAACAAAAGGAGGAAGACAAATTAAACCTTAGCCTGTAACCTCCAATGCTTCTTCTTGGCAGCTCAGAGTCAAGCGAGACAGCTCAAATCTTTCTTGCTGCTTCTCATCTAAATCACAGCAGAGTTGACTGGAGTAATGTATTACAGTACTGACTTAGCTATAAATTTTTTTACGTCTAAGATTAAGTTCCCTATATTTCTCAGATAGGAAATACAATGAGTTGATATGCAGGCTTTTGGTTATAATTTCTAAGATTAGTCACAGGAGGACTTAATTTTAACACTTCAGAGGATGTCTAGGCATTTTAATGGTGATGCTTATACCCAAGTGCAGGGTAAGAACTTATTACCACTGTAAACAGCAACCTGCAAACTTCCTGTTGAACCGGAACTTAAGCTGTAGTGCTGTTTAAGAAGAGTTGAGCTTGGCACATTTGCTGAGGGACTATACTCTAATAAATTCCTTGCCTGTCATCTGTAGGCAGACTCTAAGATTGATGGCTACAAGAGATTGTGGCTGAGGGCTTTTGGACAATTTTCCCTCACAGAACTCTAGAACTTGGGTACAGCATGTTTACGTGCTACCAGTGGGGAGAGGAGGTAAATCTCTATACTCCCGGGTGTTCCCTACTCATCAAATTTCTGGTCCTTTTTGTTCATTTGAACCCTATGCATTTTCTGTACATTCTGAATGATGTACATTCTGATTAGAATCAGAATTTCAGTATCCCTATACCTCATCCAGGTAGATGAGCAGTGACTACGAGAAAGCATTACTGGTATAGAAAAGAACGATTCATAGCTAGTGTATATTGCTAAATAAAGATCAAACCAAACCAAATGCTGTTAAGTTAATCTAATATGAATAGGTACATTTATAATCACTTTGTGAAAGGGTGGGGAAGCTCATGCTGGTTTTCCTTGGGGTTTTTTCAATCTTAAAAGAAAACAAGGAAATTTTATATACAGGCCTATATGGATGCAACTTAAAATACATAAAAGTCAGGAGATTTGAAGTTGTAGAAAAGTAAAACAGCCAAATTGTGTTTATTCATCTTAAAATGTGATGGCATGAATAAAACATGATCTGTTAGGATGAAAATCAGTACATGGAAGATGGTAAAAGAGACCCAACTTGGACAGTATTTGAGAGAAGGGGATAATATGGTCTGACAGGCTGAGATTTGGAAGGGTCTAATCATCTCTATAAATAGATAGAGAAATAAATAATAAGGGAACTTGTATGAGCATAGGAGACTTAAATTTTCCAGTGAGAGACATAAATACCATCAATAATAGCAAGGTTTAGATATTCTTAGACATTTCAGATGACTGACTTTTTGGTACAGAAATTCATAAAACAACAAGTGTGGGTTATTTTAAGTTTGGGGGGGGGGGTTGTGAGTGTGTGAGGAGAACCTTGTAGAACAGCTGAGCAAAAACTGATGCTCCTGGGGAGGAAGTGATTATGAATGAATTCAGAGCTTCTTAATTTGCAAGATGGACAAAAATAGACCTATACCTAAGGCCTGGTACAAGGCAAAATTTTAGAAAATAGAAAAATCAGTGAAAGAACATGATTGGTCTGAGGACCTTAATGATTTGAATGCAGGAAAGGATGGATTTACATTAAGAATGGAAATAATCTATGTGTGCTAGGCAGGAGGGAGAAATTGCAGGAAAGAGCTAGAGTCTCTGAATGAATAAATAACTAAAGCAACATACTAAGAATAGATACAAGACCTCCAAAGAGTGAGAAGAAGCCTTGATTATAAATGAGAATTCTTCTGCATGCATTATAATATGTACAAGCAAAGGAATGATGGATAAAGGTCTTATTGAACTGTACCTTGCACAGAAAAGCAAAACAAAGCCATATTATTTTTAACTACTGGAACAATAAAGAAATAAAGCAATGAAGTAGGGCCGTGACACTGACCTGAAGGGTAAGCTGGGCATGTCTACATCATTTTTAAGGTACAGCTTACCTGTTGTTGAATAAATGCTTTTCTCTAATTTCAAGAAACTGATGTACACAAAGATATTGAAAGGATAGCCAAGGAGAATGGTGATAAATCAATGGAAATTAGATTACTTGAAAGAGAAGTCAAATATATGTAGCTTAGTGTGACAAAATCATTGGGTCCGTATTATTTTTTTTCTAGAGTACTGAAGACACTGACAGATGGAAGAACAAGTAAAAAAGGTTTTAAATATATATCATTTGGAAATGGTACTAGATGACAGAAGTATGCAATGATGAATTGGGCAAATATGCCCAAGAAGAAGGGGGGAAAAGTATGTCAAGTGATATCATTACTGTTAGTTTGACCTCAGCACCATGAACATTTAAACCAAATTTGAAACAAGTCATTAAAAACACATTAAAAAATGGGAGAATTTACAATGACATCATCTGTGTTTAAAATCATTACTTTGTTTCTTAGAAAAGGATAATGTATCAGGTCTTGTATATTTAGATATCATGCAAAATGCTTATTGTACTCATAGGAAACTCATACTTTGAGTGGCAATGATACAAACTAGTATTAAAATTATTCAGTTGGATAAGAAGCTGGATAAACAGAGGCAATAATAGTGTATATTAGAGGTGGTGTTATTTGAGAGGAGGAAAGTTGCTAGTTGTGTTTCTCAGAGATTAGCTTTAGGAGCAATCAATATGGTTATTAGTGTCCTAACAGGAAGTATTAGGTGTGTACTCATAAAATTCACAGGAAACACAAAGTTAGGAGGTTTTAACATGGTCAAGAAGGACTAACTCATCACTTGAGAAGGGTAAGATGATTTTGTTGGCACAGGTAATATGAATTGGATAAAATTTAGTAGTCCCCCCTTGCTGCCCCTTCTAGGTGTAAACATGGAACTGATTAATTGGAAATACTGAAGACTGGAAAACACAAGTGTAAAAGCCAGGAGGGTGGCTTTGTGAAAAGAGCTTATGCAGTTCTACAGTGGATGTAGCAAAGTATTTTCAGTAAAGCTACAGAAGTGTTAGTACTATTGGAGAGAACCTCCTCTGGAATTCTGTGCAAAGCATTATTCACCTGTGTTAAAAATGATGAGTTTAAATCAGAATTTACACAGAGACAACCTACTTGTTTAGAGCAGTAAGTATCTGTCGTACAAAGATAAATTTTCAGTTTCACTTGTTTTGCTTAGCAACAGAGTGGCTGAGGAATATGAGGATTCTTTCTCATAGACAATGTAAATAATAGAGAATGAAGAAAAGGTCTGAAAACTGGGTCATAAGTAAACAGTCTCAAATTTAGAAGCTTTCCAACAATCCAAAAAATGAAGTTCAGAAGAGACCTTTCAAATTCCTATAAAGAGGTAGAATTATTTTAAGAGAGAGCTTTAGATGTTGATCAAACAGATAATAAACATGAGTAAAGAGTCCTTAGATATCAAAAGTTAAGATTGTTTATTAAGTTCTTGAACATATACTGAGCTGTAACATCAATGAGGTTTGAAAAATGTGCCTGGCACTTTGTTTGCACTGCATTAAACACATGCATTTGGTATCTCAGTGGTCGCTCAAGGAGGCCAAGCAGGAATTTTTTTCTCCACTCAGAGCATACAGTAACAATTGGTTTCTTGTCTGATTGTTCATCTCTTTCTGAAGTACTGGAATTTGGTCAGAGCTGGAGACAAGACTGTTGGATGACATACACTGATGTTCTTAAAAGACTGGCATTCCTTGAGTATGCCTTATACATGTTTCTTGCTTGTCTGACAGATGTGAAAACTATGGTTGGATGTGGAATCAGGATGCACTTTTCCTCCAGACTTGTATTACTCCTCCACTACTGCAAAGTGTGACCAAGGCCACTTTCTCGAAATGTCTAGGAGCTGTCTTTAAGAAATATTCTGCTATTGAAGACACCCAAGCCAATGGTAACATTCCTTTGAGTTACATGTGGTACATTTAAAGGGTGGCTTTTTGCATTTTTTTTATTATCCAAAATTTATTATAAGATGTTGGAAGCATTCAGTGGTCAGTGGACTAGATAATGATTGCAAGGCTTGTGCTGTATGCCCAAAATTTATACAGTCCTAAAAGCTTATAAGTGTGTAGGGATCACAGGGGTCACATCTCTCACCTCTGAATTTAAATCTTAATCAAAGGATCATGCTAACACAGTATTTGCATTTTACAAGAAGAATTTTATGAGACTTCTGCCACAGTTACTTCCTTCTTTCTGCAACAGCTTTAAAAATAGCTTTCAGAGTTTCACTGTTTCTGAGCATGAAGTACTTCTTTCCATGCATCCCATCAAAGTACTAGAAGAGCTTCTTCTAATTAAGAATGCATTAGTTCAGTCCATCACCATTCCAGTTCTTTCTTATAGTCTTTGAAACATCACACTTCATTGCTACCTCCTTCTGCTTAGTAGGCAAGCTGTGTAACTAAGCAGAGAGCACTACACTTTTAGAGGGAGATGACACTTTCATTAGACCCCCATACCCATACACACTAATGAGTGAAAATGGAGCAGGGAGGATTTTTCTCAACAACTTGTGCAGCTCAGGCAAAAGACTGCCACAGAACAAATCAGCTGAAACTCATTCAGTTATACTGATTTACAGTAATGAAGCCTGAGTGTCAAAAATGCATAGGAATCATGAACAAGTTTATCACAGTAGAGTAGACCACAAACTCGCACACATCTGTCTGCAGACAAAAATGTGCATATTTTGGAGGAACAGATAACTAACATCTGAAAACTCTGGGTAATCCTTTTGGCATTCTTGGTATTATGCATGGACACATCAATCATCAAACAGATCCCTCAGATGAGGAAGGAAGCAAGTTCATTAAAGCATTTCCTGCTCTGCTTTTAGCAGTTTGTACCAGGGGCTGGAGGAGATCGCTGCGACCTGAATGCCAGGACCATGTGGCGTTCCATACACCACCTCAATTTCCCCACCAGTAAATTGTGGAATAAGGCATCTTAATCCTTTACTTCACGTGTGTTTGACAGCTGACTTAGGTGACTGATACGACTGGGAGAGCTGAAGTCTGACACGTATGCCATGAGAGCCCAATTCCACGCCTGTGGAAACCTGTGGCAGTGACCCCTCTGTCACCATTGCAGTAGCAGCACAGACAGGCCTCTTCCCAGTTAAGCCTCCAGAAGTTAATGGAGGAATCATACTTACTTACAAATCACCTTTTTAATAGGAACTAGTTTAACATTCTCTGCCACAATATAATGCCAACTTCTGATATTTCCCAGAAGCCACTGCTTGAAAAATTGCCAGAGGCTCTGTGAGAGATGTTTAATGAAGACAATGCTTCTGACCTGTTTGAAGGAGCATGAGTACAGATTTCATCCAGACTTGCACTTTCAGATTGAGTAGATGTAGACGCACTGAACTTGAAGCTTAAACTACCAGTTTGTTTTGGAAAACTGCAGTTCTCCGGAGCAGATGTGATTTTAGGATCTGTCTCTCATTTTCTATGTTCTATTCAATCTAAGTTGACCATCACTATGGTATCCAAGCAACAGAAAATATAAATATTATTTATGTGACAACAGCTTGGCAAACTACAAGAACAAACAGGCACATGCATTCAGATCTCAAGTTACATGTAAATTCAGTATTTGAAAAAATAATAAAACTAAATAGAAGTAAGAGAAACAAACATAGGATTTCCTAATGACATTCAGTCGTGAAAATTACCCTATTGACCTCATAATATTAAATTTGTCAAATGCTATTGTATTTAATACCGTATTTCCTCAGAGTCATAGCACTGAAAAGCACAATGTAAATATCAGAATCCCCTGGACTTCTGCTGTTGGAGAATACTACACATCTGTATATATATATACATGCTAACTTTAACAGTGATAATTTGCAAATCAAAATACAGTTCTATATATTTTTGATTTCCAAAATATACTTAATGTCTTTATTCTGAAACAAAATAGTAAAGAGGATATGAGGGAATAGATCTGGGATTTAGTGATCCAGAGTTCTAAATGTAGTTTCCGCATAAATAATTCTGGGTCCCTTGTGTCTAGCAAAGGACACAATGACTGACAGCAAATGACAACTACAGATCGAGCTTCCCTGTTTTGAGCAAAGACCCCAGCATTTCTCTAAAAGGGACAGCACTGCCAGAGGAAGAGAAACAGTTTATCTTTTACATTCTGCTTTCAAAAGCCTCTTCAAAGCAAAGTGGTAAAGTGGCTGGTGGCTTGAAGGGAGAGGAAAGAAATGGAAATAGAATGGAGTTTAGATTAAATATGGGGCTGCCATAGGAACTATCCAGGTCTGCTAAAGAGACAGTATTTATTTTGTACAGCTAATTGGCTGATACAGTTTTTTTAAAAACTGGACCAAGAGCTGAAGAGTTAGTGGCAGTTCTCCAAACAGGGAACTTTTTATACTGGAAAAGGAAAGAAAGAAAAAAACCTGTCACCTTTCTCTTAACAGTCCATGCAGAAAACAGGGTTGAAATTCAAGTTAAAATTGAAGTCAGAGGGAGATTTGCCACTGATTTTGATAGAGCCAGAAGCCACCCCAGATATTTTCTATTTTCAGACAGATACATTTGACTACTGCCAATCAGGTGTCCTCTGTTACTGGGGTTTTTTTAGCGTTTTTTAGCCTTCATGGCTATGTCTATATTGGGGAATTTTTGTTAAAATTTCTCAGCATTGCTACTGCCTTTACAGTACCAGTCAGTGCTATCAATTGTATCAGTGTTGGTCTCTCTAGATGTTTATATCTGCCAGTGTATTAAACACTGTGTCATGTAACTGTGCACAGTGCTAGTAAATATTACTTATTTGTTATTTAAGAGTAGCATCTGTATCTAGGTTCATTAACTTTACCTTTTAGTAAGTTTGACTTTGACTTAAACCACTCAGAGTTCTTATCTGGTGGAGCTCAAACCATACTGGTCATAAAGATCTTTCGGTGCTAATGAAGTAAGACAGGTGGATAGAATTATTTGGGGTAAATTGTTACTGCCATTTTACTTCTCCACATGAAACATGAACTGGACAGATGTACTGGAGTAAAGGGATATTTAAAGCCACAACAGTTGGTTTTACATTAATTACAATATTATTGCCTTGGGTAAACGGGTTCTGCATCTTTTGCACCAATAAAATTTGCCAGTGTTCCAGAATTGCCTCTAGACTCTTTCAGTTTTAAATGACATGAATTTTTCTGATTGATCTCGAGGGACTGTTAACTTTAAAACCTAATGAATACTGTTAAAAATGTCAGCTTTGTTAAATAATTAATTATTAATATTGGTAGCAGAAGCAGTCGATTCATCTGTCACTGTTTCAAACACATATAAATATTTGGCTTTAGGGCCATTGTGGCTACTTATTATTGCCAAGTGAAGCAATAGGAGATCGTATTCACCAAAAATGTCTCAAATAACCTTTGCCATCCATTAGAGAGGAAGAACAAGTCCAGACCAAAGCTGTTGACCAGCAGATGTTCTCCTAAAGCTCAGGCTGCTTTTTTGTCTTCCAGATTCACAAACTCTTCATGAATATGTTTTTCAACAGCCAAAAATCTGCAACTCTCTTGACATCTGTTCATTTCAACTTTTACATGGAAGTTCCAAAACAAGATGTAATGTACTGATAGTTAGGGATTCCAGAAAATTCAGCACAGAAAAAATACTGAGAACTCTATGTAAAAATAAATAGTCCACACATTAATGAAGATGCCTATTTACAGACTAAAGTAGTGAGGCTTTTTTTCAATACCTTTCTGAACAGTTTTGAAAATGTTCAAGAATTCAAGTTTGCCATTTACATTGCAGACTGCTGTCTTCTGCAAAGAGTCAGTAGCCTGCTAAGAGATTTCAAAGCTGTCTCACTGCACAGCACACATTTAAAAGCCTCAACATCAGTAGAAGTAAAAGATGCTATTGGCACATTGCAACATCTGCTCTAGGTCTAAGCACCTAGTCCCTGGTGCTTATCTATAGACTGGACATGCCCAAAATGCTTTGTCAGCTGTGCGGGGATCTATGATAACATTTTCTGCCTTATAATGTGTAATTAGTGATAATCATAGAAACAAATGACTGATGAAAAAAGCCAAACATTTTAAAAACAAACATAAAAACATCATAAGAAAGAACTGCTTTTACACAGTGCAGAGGAAGCATCACTAAAATCTATATTAGGCCACTATTGTTGGCTTTTCCAGTGGAAATAAATGTAACTAACATCATTATTGCCAAGTGAATATTCTTTGTATCACATGTCAAAGATTATGCAATAACAAAATGTAACTTTTTTTGTAATCAGTATTAGGGAGAGTAGCAGCACCCCAACCTGCACAGGCATTTGTGGAAGCTTACCACAGTCTTCCTGAGAGAGCTCTTCTAGCTCTTTATGCTGACTAGCCTACAAAAGCAAACAGGTTCCTCAAAGAGAGGTGAGAAAGGAAATCCATTCCAGTTCAGGATTTCACTGAAGAACAGAAAGTGCAGTACATTAAAGTTTCACACACTTTCAAATTTTCTAGTTTCTACTATTACTTGGAGCTACAGTCTGTATCTCTGAAAGTGTGCATTACTTCTTTAAATAAACAGGAGCCACATACCATGTACTGAAGAATGAAGTCCAAGCTTTGGTTATTATTAAGATCAACAGTTTTAAAATTCAGGTTCCTTTTTTTTTCCTCATGGACATCTGAGCTCAGAATCCTTTGGAGGACCTGGTTGCCTGTGTTAAGGAACTATTTGTGGAAAGACCGCATTTCCCTGAGGAAAAGCAAACCTACATTTCCTCCATGGAACATATTCTGTAAACCAGCACACTGGACAACCACAGAGATCTTGGGGACCCACAGGTCTCACTGTGATCTGTACAAACAACCTTTTGCTGCACTGGCTGCAGGCACTCTGGTTATTTCTCTGATGGGCTGCCTTGCCCCTGAGGCCTGTTGTTGAGCAGCCCCACTCCCTATCCCCATCTATTCTGTCAGAAGCTCTTCTCAGTGAAGACCCAAATCCATGCTGAGGAAATTTCAGAAAAGACCTTATGATTTCACAGGCTTTAGGATGTCATTCATGTGTCCCCAGTTTAATACATACAAGTTCTAAGCAGTTCAGATGCGTATCTCTGTAAATTAAAAAGATTACAGCACTTGTCCTAAATATTCTTCTGGCACTGTTCACTGAGCACTCGACTGAGGAACAGATTTCTTGACTTTCTCTGTGTGACAAATACCAAATTGCCTGAAAAAAAGACTGGAGACCCATTCATTTCTAAGAAATTGTACTAACTTTGGAGACAAAGTTTGGACAAACAGATTCTTATATTGAAAAGACTGTTCTGCCTCTCATGCACTTCAAGACAACTGGTGACATTGTCCACGCACCTCATTCTTCATGTAGTCCCACTGAGCTCCCCAGAAGTAACTCAAAGGCTCACAGTGCCAAACCTGTCTCCTTGTAAATTCACTTCCACTTTTATCACCTTAGAAGAATCCCAGGCCCCAATCAAAATTTGCTAACACGGAAATAAGTTCAAAACTTAAACCTCAGACATCTATAATAATATTTAATATTTCTTCCCACCTGAACTATGTTTCTCTTTTCAGAGGTGTTAAATATCAAAAGCCTGTGTGTACTTGTAGAGGGACACTCAGCCCCTCTGAAAGGCAAGGTGCTTACCTATGGTACACAGTGATATGATTGAAAATCAGATCTGAACTAAGGTAGTTTTTTAAACAGAACATATATTAAAGCAACAAGGAAGAAATATGTCAGCCTCAAAGATCTATCTAAAAATCCTTAATGAATCTTTTCATTATATCTCTGGGGTTTAGAATAAAACATACAATTAAACTTATGAAACTATGTAGCAATACTTAAACTGCTTTGTAGTTCAGATTAATTGTGGAAATATATAGTTCAATTTATGGATGCCAATAGACTGAAAGAAGTTAGCAGTGACAGTGACATGGTTTAATCTATTCTAATGGACTCTTCAATATTCACAAATGTGAATATATTGATCATGCAATTCATATGGAATAAAAAGAGGCAATGCACATTTGTGGCCACATTATACCCTCATCACTCCTGACAGCACCCCCAGCTTATTTAAAACAACATTCAAACCGCACATTGGTTTCCCTTGTGGCTTAATTCTCATTATTCACTGAACTCCTTTTTACTAGAAACTGATTGAAGAGCCAGATTCTGAGCTCATTGTTTGGTTTTTTGCTGACTACAATGAACAGCCTTCTCAGTTTCCAAGCCCAGCATTTCTATACACTCAAAACTGTTGCAAACCCCAACTAGCAAAATAAAACCAGGTCAGGGATGGGGAGGCAGATGAGTGAAAAGAGTGTGCACGTGCTCTTCAGAAAGAATGAGACTGAAAATTAATAAAAGACTTGCTCAGAGCCTGTAGCAACAAATGACATCAATCAAGCATGTGAGATGTGTGTCCCAAAACAGAAAAAAAATGGGGGGCGGGGGGGGGGGCATTTATGGGTGTATATTTCTCAGTTTGAAACAAATGGATTTATACAATTTTACTACTCCAACTTGAAAAATCATAATTCTTCACAAGAAAAATAAGAACCATGAGCACCAGTAAAAAGAATTTTCAGTCACAAGACATTCATGCTGACGACAATTGTAAGGATACTGTCTTGATTTTTCTAATGGATCTTTTCTTGGTTTTATAAATCCTCTGTCTTGTTTTTTCTGGTGGATGGAGATAGTGTAATTTGCCAGTGGTTCACTGAAAATTACTGTTGTGAGAACCACCTCACTGTTCTGAGGCCAAGTGCCTGAGATGACTGGACCTATGCCCTCTAAATCCTAGCTGTTTTGAATCAGAGGGAAAAGTAAAGGTCCCTTTACCTTATCAAGGCTTCCTCGTGGACTTTGCCAACCCCACGTCTCCAATCCCCCCTACCAAGTTTCTCCTGACTTTATGCTAGCAAGTGTCCTACACAATGGCTTTGCAACAGGCTCATGGAGACCCTCTCACACTGTACTTGAGGCTGTGAGTGCAGCTGGTCCACATATTAAAGCTATCTGTCATTTAGCTAGCTTATTTAGCCATGTAATTTTATCACTTTATGATTTTTGGTTAAGCTGATGCAGTGGCTTTCAACTGCCTCTAGTCTACACCTAATTCTCCTGGAAAACCACCAAGAAAAAGTGGTTTCCTGCCAGTTGACTTGCATTTGCTCTTAAAGGTCTTCAAGGAAAAAATTTTAGAGGACAGCAAAACTAGCATGAGTTAAGCATACGATCAGTTCTGATTTTGACTTCAAATGGCTGAAAATATAATGTATACCTTGATTAATTGCTGCACTCATTAGTTAAATTAATTGGTAAAACATGGACCTTAAATCTATTATGCTGAATTCATCTGGTCAATTAAAGAGCCCTTCACAATCAGAATTTTTTTCCATATGAGGAAGTTATCTAACATTTTCTTGGACAAATATGATGGATTTTTCTTTGGTTTCTCACTGCATATAAGGTTTCCCATACAAATCATTCGGATACCTTTTCTCACATCCTTGGGAGATCAGAAAACGCCATTGTACTGGGTAAACACACACAGATATAATTCCTGCTTTTAGGGGGCAACCATTTTATACCTTGGTCTAAAATGGTCCCTGATCAACTGCACTACTTTGAAATCAGCTACTCATGAGTTTAGTCAGGAACTACTCCATATGCAAAGAAGCCCCATGAAAAGAGGTTATGAAGAACTCTCGACAGCATTGAGTGTTTGTGTTTCTGATTTCTTATGTTTCTGACTGAGAAAATACCATATGGAATGTTCTCATTATATATTCCCACCACCACCTCCCTAAATTCATAGGTGTATGTTTTTCATGCCAGCAATACACAACTAAATGCCCAATACTGGCCACCACGGTGTTGTATTTTGTCTCCTCCTTGCCTTTTTAAATAATAGGAAAAGCAAGTGGTACTTACTGCAATGTCATTGTCAAGAAACTGATCCAGCTCCCATCAAAATGAATGGAAAAGCTCCCACTCTTTCAGGGGGTGTTGTTCTAGGCTCACAATGGACAGGTTCCTCATGATAAGGAGCCATCTTTATTCCCAACCAGGTGTCTTACAGTCAGACAGATGCAACCATGTCTGCACAGCCATTACACCTGACCCAATAAATCCTGCCTGTTTTGAAAGCCAGATTCAATCCCTAGACCACACCAGTAGTAGTCCTTTGGAACAGAGCAATCAAAGGTTGTAAAACTCCTGAAAATGTTACTTTTTTCTGGGTTAGGCACCTGGCTGCATTGTGTATAATGCATTTCCACCTTTCTTATCCTCTTCAAGTGAACATTCTTTATTGCTTAGGTTATGAAGGATCTAGTAGTGAGAAATACAGCTGAATTAGCATTACAAAATCAACTTTAACACTGATAGATTTCCAAAGTTGCTTTTTTTGGTCGATGATGTCATTTTATTTTCACTTTTATTGGACAGAACTACTGTTTTCTACGCTTAGTCTCTTTCTTTCAGCTGACTGCACTTTATATGCTGTAAAAAATGTTTGTCTTCTTATTCTTTTTTTATGTATTGTCATATGTTTTTCCCAGTCCTGCAGCAGCTACTTGGTTTGGCGTTTATTTCATGTAGTAGAAAATATCTATCACAGAAATGCAAAGGCAGCCTGACAACAAGCTTCTCTCTGGGCATGTTGACATCATCCTCCTCTCTGAGCTCTAATTCAACTTTCAACACAATGCCTAAAACCACACAGCCTCTGAGCACAAAGGATGAACACGAGAGTACACTTGTGCATTCTGTTGCCCTGTAAGCAAATTGCCTTGTTAATGAGGAATCAGTCAAATAATGGCTTTGATAGTCTGCATTTAGATTAGCTAAGATAAAGTGCAAAAGTGGGTTTTTTTGGTGTAGCACAGACAGCAGCACATCCTGTTCAAAGTTTGGGGCTATGAATGTCATTGACTAATTCTTTGACATCTGTCATATGAAAAGGCACCGTGCAGCTATTTCATGTGTCATAAATACTCTTTGGAAAAAAAGAGGCAGCTAGGATTTTTTAACTTCACTGATAGGCCGAACTGGAGCAGCGCTTTGCAAAGTGTATATATACCTCATAAAAGACATCTCCTCATTTCAGCTGTCTGTTTATATTTACATGGATTACACCCGGAAGAAGAAGAGAAAAATGTCATTGCTTTCACATAATAGATAAGGAAAAGAAATTCTGTGGGTATGTGCATAAGACCAACGTTTGTTAGGTGAATATTACTTTCTCTGCTCATCAAGAAAAGAAATCAGTGCATGCACAGAAAGAACCCCTGTAGATTGGATAATGTGCTATGAATTGCTTCTCTGTGCTACCTTGTTCGTGTAGTCATACATGTAATGAATTGCATCTCAGCTCTCTCCCAATAAGTGAGCAAGCGAACCAACAGCCATTTCACTTCTGAATGTTCCAAGGTGGTTGCTTCCCTGAGCTCTGCATTTCAGCAGCTGCAAGCTGATGGAAGAGAGGAGGGAAAAGGCATCCATATTTTTTAAAGTTTTCCATTCCAAGCTAAATAGCTTGGATGAGAGAAGAGAGAACATAACTGAATCACACAGACAATCTGTTCTTTCAACTGGTGGGGTTGGTAGGTTAAAAGGTTTTTACAAATAAACAAGTAAAAGAAAGGCAAGTATTAGCTTATGTTTTTGACAGAAGGCTGTAATTATGCTCTGCTCTGTCCCACATAAAATGCTAAAATATGGAAATGTTACATTATCTATCTTTCTTTTATAGAACTAGTACATTCTCTTCTTATCGTGATGTCTGATCTGGTACATTATTCAAACTCAAGCCAAAGTATTCCACCACTTGAGTTATCACACAAAAACAACATGAAGAAGCTCATAATAAACACATCACAAAAACCTGCTCCTTGGCCTTCTAAAATTTTGCTTTGACAAGGAGAAGAGCCCATCAAACCTGCTTGACCAGCTTCCTCATTGGGACACAATCTGAAGGTAGACCGTGTCTTCCACAAGCAGCTCTTTGTCATCCTTGGCACATTTTCTGCAGTGCTGGATGCAGGTGGGCAAAGCGACGGGGCTGTACTCTCAGCTGGGCAGAAGAGAACTGTTTTATACTGATTTTGAATTTCCCTCATTCTGACAGAAGAACGGTTTGGTGTTGGCACATACGGTGAGTCAGATTCAGGGCTGTTATAACCTTAATAGTTGGTGACAGCTTCCTCTCACTGGTATGTCAGGCCAAAGACACCTGCTTGGTAGCAGTCCTGCCACACTAACTGTTAGTCACTGACTTCACATGCTCTGTGAGTTACGACATGGACAGCAGAAAGTGGCTTCATAAAATTTGTGCCTGTAGGGGAGTTTGTATTTCATAGAAATATCCATATAATCACTGGATCTTTATTCCCCAGTGACAGGACAGGGAAAGCATCTCAGCTGTTTAGGGTAATTTGTTTTAAATAGACTATGTAAAAACCCTAGCCATTCTCTCTGTCTTTTAAAAAGTGGTTCATTTCTTCAATGCAGTTGACCTCAGAGATTCACCACTGCAGGTACTGTAATTTGAATGAGAAATATACTGCTCTCAAGATTGAGTCTAAGCAGAACTCTGATAAACTGATCTTCGTAAAATTCACTATGCTGCTGTGTTTAACAAAGCCAGGAGCTAGCTATTAGTTCTTTTTTTATTATTTTATTTTGTTCTCTTTCAATAGACTATTTAGAGTACAGCATGCTGAAAAAATTGGAATCAGGTTCCCCAACAGATATTAGTTGCGTCTGTATTCTTCCTTTTACCAGGAACAGAAACCACACAGTCATTAAGGCAATCAGCACAAAACACATCATGTTAAATCCCTCATTTCTTTAGCATAATATGAAGTCTCTCTTTCTCTCATATTACCATTTTGGTCTGTCAGGTATGTGAGGTTTTTCAAGGCAACAGGTGTTTTTTGAAATAAAATACAACCTTCCCTTCAGCTCATTATGTGAAAGAGACAGCAGCTGCAAGTATAATGCTGAGGGACACATGGTCTATAAGACACCCAGAAGAAAAATACTCCTTGTTCCACTTGTTAAGGTAAAGCACAGATGTTGCTTCAGTGATAAGCATGAGCATAAGGCAACCACAGTCTGCTCCATGTTGTAAATTCAGAATCTAAGATTTCAGAATATTTAGTAGGCTGCAATCAGAATCACCGGTTTCTTTATGTAAGGAAAGCTAGCGCAATGTCTAAGCTCATAGTCCTAACAAATACTCCTTTATCACAGCTTGCATTACACTATCATCAACAATATGCTAGGGACTATTCACAGACCTGGTAGATAAATTATTAATAATCTTTTACGTGGACTCAATTATGAGTATCAAATAGTGACAAATGCATAAATTAATACATTTACTGATTTAAACATTTACAGATAACGTATATTAAAAAGGTTTTAGTCATTTAGAATGTTAAATGCAGTACTTTTCCCTGCTTAGTGTTGGTACTAAGGCTATTTCTGGATCACTCAGATCTAAACTGTTGAAAAATCAACTTCAAAATAATGATGTCTAATGAATGCAATAACCAAGTTAGAACTGATCCTTTCCAGGGAGCAATCCTCTGCTTAGTCAGGTTGATAATTCCTCCTCTTCCCCTCCCACCCTCATTTATTAATTTTCCCTAATTTCTCTGAAGAACAAAGTACATACATTGTAGCTTATAGTATAATTGTTCAGGCTTTTTCAAATAAAAAGGAAGTGCAGCATTTCCTTAGAAACACAAAGATCCTCTAGAATGCCCTGATCTCCTTACTTCCTCCTGTTTCCTAGGCCTAACTAGGTCAGCAACTCTGCCCTACAAACAAGAACATATAACACCATAGAAAAAAACACAGTTCAAAGAATAATTCAGTCATCCTGCTCTGTGAGTAGGCTGGTTGCTTTGGCTGCCTTGAAGAATATTTATGTTGGCCTTGCAACATGAATCCCAGTAGGCTGTAGGACTGCATGTTTTTCTTGCTACAGTGTTTGTTACGTGGAGCAGCAGCTGCAATCCACTGAGAATTGTACAGAGAAAGGCCGGGTGGCATGGACCTACTAGGAGTCAAAAGTTTCACACTCCTTCAGATTCAGCTCAAACTGATGCTGGCTCTTTTGTGTGTGGGGTGGGTTTTTTTTCCAAAATCTCTATCGGCAAGCTGCTTGTAAGATGAGTCCATTCCTTGTCATTCTATCACCACCAGTTTTAGAGAAGACTAACTTAAAAAATAAAATGAAAAACACAAGTTCTGATCACATGAAGTTAGGAAGTATTTTCATCATGAAAATGACAGCATAGTACTTCCTTATTGTAACATAAGTAGAAAAAAATGGGTCATTTAAATGGATGACATACTAATTTTTTAGTTTGCTATATGGTTCCAAATGAAAGAGATGTAAGTATTAAAAACAAACAGTCAAAAGAACAAAATCTCTATTTTAACTGTAATGATGATACACATTACTAGAAAACAACCACAGGAAGCTACCATTGCTTGGGCTCACCTAGTGTTTGCTACTCATTTGCTGACATATGTTCTCAATTGTGTCCCTGTCATGCAAAGAGCTTAGCAGCCAATGTGACACTTCAAATTGCTTGTGACTGAGAAGTCTTCAAATTTTGGTGCTGTAACAGGCAAGCAATCTCTTCTTATCAATCCATAGAACCTTTTGTCCTTCCTGAACCAACTGTACTCAGTGTGTTATGCCAGACTATTACTACTAGAAGAATTAATAATTCAGAGGTAATTCTGCTATTAAGATTCTACTCTACTTGGAAATCAAGGTTGATCACACAGATTCCAAGACTTGTGTACTTCTATCATCAGAAGAAAATCTGAGTAACTACTCACATGTGTCTTCACATCACCTTCAAGAATCTTGCTGTATCTGAGAAACTCCGCAACACTTCCATTCAGCAGCCTATCAAAGGCTTCAACATATGGTGCTATGCCTATAAAAGAAAAGAGTTCCATTATAATGGATTCATAAAGTACATAATGCATAGGAAATTCCTGTGTAATAGGTGGAGGAAATATACCATAGAAACAGAGGAGATTGCTGTAACTTCATTTCTGATTTGTGAAGTCACTGAAAATGGATGTATAATTATTTTTTTATCCTAGCTAGAAAATAAAAAAAAATCTTGCTCTTGGTAGAACTTGAATAGAAACATGATGAGAATTTACTGTGTACAATGTAGTGTTTGTCTTAAAATGACAAGTGCTAAAATAAACACTTCTCAGGCCTTCAAAGGCCTAGTGACCTGAGAAGTATTACTGTCTTAACAAAATTCTCCTGTTGTACTTTAACCAAGTAATATCCCCTAAAATGAATCTGCACCACAATCAACAACTATTTTTATACTACCCACCCATTCCTGAAGGTCTTTGTATTGTTTGGTGGCTTTGAATAGCAATCCATTCCATTTCCAGTAAGAAAGTCTTTAGAATGGGTTGACATAAGACTTTTGCAGTGAGATGTGGCTTTGTAATCTCCTATTTTGTCACCTCACCTTATGAAACCGTCACTGGACAAAGAAAGCTCAAACAAGTCTTCTAGATGACATATCTCATTGACTACATATATGTTATACAGTCTAACATTACAGGAATAAAACTGCTATTTTCTATATGGTGTACAGAGCAGTTTCCTGATAAAGTGGACAATCAGAAAATGCAGACAAGGCTCAATTTCTTATGCTCCTAGCTTCTACATGGCTCTATGTACCTGTTGAGATAGGAAAAATAATCTTTCCTTGGATGCCTCCCAGCCCTCCCTTTACTCCCTGACATATCCTCATGTCTTGTCTATGCCTCAGAACCTTTGCCAGATACAGCATGAGTGACACACAGGTGAATTTATGGCATATGTAGGACCTGAGGGACCAAGGTTGAAATTCCTCCCAGTCTCTTTCCCTTACTAATGAAACCGGAAGATTGGTCTGCAGAGGTAGCAGACTTTACTTAAAAAATCTGCTTTAACCTTCTGGCACTATATGACAATTGTGTCCAAATTCGTAATCTTTGAAAGCCCTCTTTATTCCACAAGAGTCATCTGGCTCCTTGACAGAAAAAAAGACAGGCTCTGGCAACTGGAGTTTGCAGTGGTCTGTGTGAAAAAGAAAATGTACTTAGCTAGGTAGAATTTCGAGGCTCCTTTTGTTCTCTTGATGTCATTCACCTATAATTCTAGGAATTTCTGGGCGTTCTTCCATAGTAAGTGTTCATATGTAAACCCCTCAAATGACCCCGTATACAAAAGGTTTTAGTGGCGAAGATGCTTCTGAAAGCCCATTTATGTTCTTTGTCAAAATCTGTGTATGTTTTCAAAAGAATCACTGTAACCTTTTACTTTAGAGCAGAGTTTTACATCGCAGTTCACCAAATGGCAATTGTCCTATGCAAAACTAGAAAGCAACCATGCTATTTTTTACTGTTCAATACAGCTAACTCTCAGGAGCATTTACTAGAATTTGCTGCGGGCTGTGCAGAGCAATTGAATGATTTATTTGCAATCCTGCTGTTGTAATGCCATTTAGGAAAACAGTAAACATACAGGTCTCCCATCCTCCTCGTTATTTTGTTGTTTCTGAAAACATATTAGCTGAAAAGTCAAGTTGATTTTTTTTCTAAATAATTCTAATTATGGATTGGTCTTTTAGGGGAGTGGGGGCCTGGTAGAAGAAAGCAATATATCTCCATTTCCATTAGAGATTTAAAAAAGGTCATGCTCTGGCTGAGTGTCAGTTTTAATGGAGGAAAAGAAAAGAGACCTGTAAGGTTGTTTACTCTGCAGTGGCTGTGGAGGGCATGTGAACCTCCGCAGAGGCACAGTAACACGGGCATACAGAACAGTGTTCGTGGTGCTGTGGGCGTATCACTCACACAAGCTGAAGACTTTCCTAACTGCACAAGCAAAAGCTAATTCCTGAGTCCCCGTGTGAGACAGCTCTGCCTGAAGATGCGGTGCAGGCTGGCAAGCGCCCCATGGTGCTGCTCATCTCAGCTTCTTACCGCAGTCTCCCAGTGGGTGTGTTTTATAATCTCACTCCAACAAGGTTTGTCAGTTAGTGTCCTTTAGGGATCTGTTGGGATTTTAAGCCTCTGCTTCCCTGGGGAGTAAATCTTTTCACCTGCCTGAGCTCTTAGGTTAGGTCAAGAATATAAACAGTTTTCATGGAAGTACCTCACATGGCGAGTTATCTCCTGTTCTGAAGCAGACCTGGTCTGCAATACTGAGCTCTGGATAAATAGAGAGATACACCTAAATAGACTCACTATAAAATTGAAGTCTGTATTTTTGAGAAATGTACATCTCCTAGTAGTGATTGATTTATTTGTCAGTTTGCACATGGATCATATTTCGCCATGATTTTGCTTTGGTTTACTAGCTGTCTAGGTTTTCTTTGGACTTCAAGCATTTCATTACTCCAGCTTCCTGTGACTGGCTAACTCCTCTGCTATGGAAGCCTGCTGGAAGATGCTCCCCTCCTGCCACAGGAACATGCTGCTCTCTGTCAGCTGCTCCACAGCAGCTGTCAGTGTGTAGGCCCATGGCACATGTAAGTGTGGGGAAGGTCCCTCACATATGTTGTTGGGTCAGGGCTGGCAGAGAGGACAATGAAGCAGCTCACACACTGACTTGCTGCTGTGTCAGTAAAGGAAGCTGCCTGCAACTTTCTTTGCATTCTGCAGCTTCTGTAAAGCAGCTGAGTCTGTGCTGGGATGAACTCTTCTCTGGAGAATGCACCAAAGGTCCAAGGAATACAGAAAGCAAAGGACATGAAGCTAATAAAGAGATATATGTCGGGGTTCTAGATGAAAAAACAAGCTCTGCAGAAAGGAAAGGGCACCTCTATTCAATCAAATTTGGAGCTGCCATGTTTATAGGGTTATTTATCCAATAAAGTTCAGAAACAACAAAAAATTAAGGAGTGCAAAAATATGACTTGGTGATATGATGTGAATAAACAGACTTTTTTTGGTATATTCTTCAACGTAGTGTTTTGGAGATCCACTTAAGAGAGTTTGAGAGACAGCAACGTAAGGCCATGGATGTGTAGCAAGCAAATGCTTATGAACAAACTCATATTTGATTAAGGGTATTAAACAATTAAATGAAGTGGGTCTGCACTGTGAAATTCAGAGAGAGCTGGCAAATAAACACCGTGTTTATATTGGTGATCTCTACAGAAATATTTCTGCTGTAAATTTTGGGGATGTCTCATTTCTTCTGCTAATTGGGCTCAAGCAGACATTTTCATCTGGTGAGTTATTTACAGTGATATAAATGCTAAGATGGAAAGAGTAATAAAGCTTGAGATATGGACAGTATATTTCAGAAACAGTCAAATCTTGAATTCTCTAGGCTATATTAATTTAGAATTTGCAACGAGTGGGATTGCACTTCCTCTTAGAAGACAAACACGTGCACTACTTGCAATTTTTAAATAACAGAGAGATGGTACTTCAAAAAAACAGACTTACTTCCATTGACTCCATTGATGCCATCACACTCCATTCCACCAGACCTATGTGAATTGGAAAATAATGATTCGAGTCGAGTCACTGCTTTCTCCAATCTCTCCATCAAACCATGAGTCTCTGCCATTCTGAAAAAAATCATAAAGGATAGAAAGAGTGTTAGACCCCTGTAAATAAAGTCAACGCTTCATGCTACAGTTCTGTTCACCTTCTGGCTTTTTCTTTTATAAACTTCTATGGTAAAACTCATATTTTTTAAGCACTGTCTTTCTGACAGATAAGCATTTGCAGTGATGAAGCTGACATAGGGTACCTTGCTTCTTTGTCAACAGAGAATATGACCAAAACAGAGCTCTCTTTTTTCTTTGTAAATAGCAGATTCGAACCATTGCTAGTGTAGCTTTGGAAAGTCTGCCTGTGGATAATTTATGACAAATGTATGTGTATGCTCCCAGTCAGATACTGAGATGACTGGAACAGTTATAGAAGTAACTGGTTAAAAGTTATGTCTACAATGATTTGCATCAACCATTTACAGAGGTGAAAAGTACAGACCCAATTAATACTTGACAGAAAGGATGACTTTAAATGTATACTCCCTGATTCTTGAAAAGGTACATTCTAAAATTTGTCTCGGTCTTTCATGCTTTGCAGTAAGCCTCAGTCACTTGACTGAAGTGTTTATTCTTCTGGTAGGTATACGAATCAGCGTTTCCCAAGTTTTTTGAATCAAGCATTAATTAACCTTTGGAAAGAAAAAAAAATCCAGAGGCCTGCTTGTGCAGTACTGCTACAGTGCTGCTGATTTAAAATTAAATAGAAATTAGGTTAAATTTTTAACAACTCACATATTATTTCTATCCCTACAATGTTATTATCTGTTCTCTTACATGTGAAGCAGTGTAGGCATTGACATTTTTGAATACTGGCCAATCTCTCAGGGAAAAAAGTGCTATATGCAATCCAGAGTGAGAACGAGTTATATAAGCAAAGATAAAGCTATGTTTAAATCCCCTATCATTTAATTAACGTGATCCTTGAGAACAGTTCCAGGTCAGCTCCCACACTAGGCTGCATCCCCTGCCCAGCACTGGGGTCTGCAGAAGTAGGAGCAGCAGCAGAACTTGCATCCCCAGCTGGGGCAAGCAGGTAGTCAGAGGCTCTCTGGCACCACTACCTTGTGGTTGATTCCTGTTTGGCTTGTAGACTAGAAAGCTTAGGTGTACCCAGAATATATGTGTAAATGTACCAGTTCCTAAAGAAGAGCCTGCTAAAAGTGCTAGTACTTTTAAGATATTAAAGCATAATAGTAGATTCCAATAGACTGCAACACTGTGAAACACTTAGCAACCAAAACAAACATTGCTGCTACAGTGTCCCCAGAGCCAGTGGAGAATGCCTACATGTTACAATTAAAAAGTAAAGTAGCATGGAAAGAAATGGTTTTACTTACAAACTAGTATTAATAATTCTTATTAATAAAAAATAATAGTATTTTTATTTTTAAAATTTAAATGTGAGAGGAGATTAGTTACTAGGACTGTAGAAACACACGCAGAGTTCTTGTGCTGAGTCATGCTGCCTGTCAAACAAGGCGGGACTTTCAGACTTTACCCTATAAATATAAAGAGGTTTGACCTAAAAGTGAAGCAGGAGATTTTACAGCGAGAAACCCTTGGGAGAACCCTCTTCATGAGAATTTTGTCTGAAATTGATGGGTTTTTCCTATTTAAATGAAATGAAAAACGAAAACGCCAAAAGAGGATGACACTAGACAGCATGCAGACAAACACTGTTAAAATTCAGAGGGGCTCTCTTTGCTTATCACAGAATCACAGAATGGGCCAAGTTGGAAGGGACCACCTGGTCCAAGCTCCCTGCTCAGGCAGGGTCATCCTAGAGCACATGGCACAGGATTGTGTCCAGATAGTTCTTGAATATCCCCAGTGAGGGAGACTCCACAACCTCTCTGGGCAATCTGTTCCAGTGTGTGGTCACTCACACAGTGAAAAAGTTCTTCCTCATGTTCAGGTGGAACTTCCTGTGCATCAGTTTCTGCCAGTTGCTTCTAGTCCTATCACCTGGCACCACAAGAAGAGCCTGGGTCCATCCTCTTGGCATCTTCCCTTCAGATGCTTATAGACATTGATGAGGTCCCCTCTCAGTCATCTCTTCTCAAGGCTGAACAGGCCCAAATCCCTCAGCCTTTCCTCATAAGAGAGATGCTCCAGTCCCTTAATCATCTTTGTGGCCCTCAGCTAGACCTGCTTAAGTAGCTCCATGTATCTCTTGGACAGAGGAGCCAAGAACTGGACACAGAACTCCAGGTGCGGCCTCACTAGGGCTGAGGAGAGGAGCAGGATCACCTCCCTTGACCTGCTGGCAATGTTCTTCCTTTATACTGAAAATGTACACTATTCTGTTTGGAAAATCGATTAGGTAAAAAAAACCAAACAAACAAAAAACCCCCCACAAAACTGCAAGGATAAAAATATCTTGGCATGAATGAGATGAATATATCAGGGGAGCTTCCGTGATGCTCAAACTTCCATGAGAATATTAAACCTTTTCTTAAAACAAAGCACTGTTAATTCTCAAAAATATTATGAACACATTCTTTTCACATTTTGCCCTGCTACATAAAAGCCTAAAATGGTGTCTATTTCAAAAGTTATGTTTTCAGCCAGTCTAAAGTTAGGGTAGTCTAACATAGCATACTAACAGTCAACTCATTTCGTCAGCATGTTAGAATACATTTCCAGTACAGTTCTTGTTTGTCTGTATTTGAAGATACAGTCGGGTAGGTTGGGGTTTTTTTTAATCTGCCTTAAAATGTTCCTGGATGATGTCACCAAATTGCACTAAAATAATATAAAAATTTCTATGGCAGACCTGTTACTTTTTGGCCTATTTAGCCTGATTTTGCCCATTGTTTGATTACAAACTCAGTATGTTTGACTGCACACACCTGGAGGTCTGAGGAATCTCACATATGAGCAGATTTGTAATGTTCTACCCAACAAACTTCCCTCTGTAAGATGCTAAGAAAATACAGTGTCAGAAGATCAGAGGAATAACACAGTTTAATAACCCTATGGACATCTTTATGCAACGCTTTCCCACTGAAACAGTCTTTTGTTCACCATATTCTTCACAGCTTTATTCTATTCCCATTAGCTGGAGAATCACAGAATATTACGAATTGGAAGAGACCCACAAGGATCATCAAGTCCAGCTCTTAAGCAAATGGCCCACACTGGGACTGAACCTTCAACCCTGGTATTAATAGCACCGTGCTCTAACCAACGCAGCGTATCTCAGGGTCAGAATTACCACACATTCTTCCAAAACCAGATATCACCAGTGAGACCAATCCCAGAATAATATAGTGTTATAGTCTTTTAAAACAGAAGTAGAAACTGTTTTTACCCTAAAATTAGGGATGCCAGGTTTCTATTGTTTTTATACAGAAGTTTATGCTTAATAACTCAATCATCACGTTTACAGTGCATCTACCTTTTTTCTGTGTACTTATATATTCATGAGTACACGGTATTTGCACCTATACTTACACATATGCATGAACATAAGAATACACACAGGTATCCCTGTCATGTATGAATAAAGTCCAAGTACACTTCTGTGATTACTGTATAAAACACTAAAAGAGCAAATCAGTTGTACCTACAATCTCACATTTACACCCTGCTTTACCATCAACTAACTAGGCATCTATCTTACAAACAACACTGGAATTAACGTTACTGTTCTGAAGTGAAGATTCCACTGAGCAATAGCATGAAAACTCTCTTCATCCATTCTCAATCTAAACATTGACATCTTTGTCTATATTTAGGGATTCGCGTATTTGGTTAATATTACAGTGTGGTCAAACAGATACCACAAAGCCACAGCTCAGAAGGAGTCAGAACACAAACGGTACAGCTCGATTCTGTGAAGATGCTGTCTGTGTGATATAGCATCAGAGCCTATATTATAAATAAATAATAAGACTGGTCTACTCACAGTGTCAAATAAAATCTTGGCATGTTAATGAAAATAAAGAGGATATAAATATGTCTGTAGGATGCATACACTTCCCTAAAGTATATTTTTACATCAAGACAGATTCTCTATCTCATCTCTACTAGGATTTTAATTAAAGTTTTGATCTTGAAGTTGATGATCAGGTTAATCATATATATCTTTTCTTGGATTTGATGCTGACCACCTATAAAGAGTTAAAAATGCTTCAACTCCTATGTATCCAGTTGTTCTCTTGGTGGAGAAATACAGTATCCTTCACTGAAAATAAGGTCACCTAAGAGCCAGGAAAGGTGTTAACACACATCTACCGACAAATTATTTAATATTTGACATTGTTAACTGTCTCTTGTGCACAAAAATTAAGACAGAGGATCCACAGCTCTGCCCTGTTTACTGCTAATGATATCTTTTCTGGGAGTGCTAAATGCATGTAGTAATACTACCATCTGTCATTTCTTCCCCAAAAGAAGTAAAGCCAAAACCAGGTAGAAGAAGGCATATTGAAGTCCAAGAAGCAGATTTCTTTTTACAGGCAGGCCTTGGGAGATCATTGCTTCTCTTCCCAGCTGTCTCAAAGCACCATTTATCTATTATCAAGGGAAAAAAAATTTGGCTGCAGACTGAAATTCTCTGACATACTAATCCCAAACAGCAGTCAAACTGTAAGTCAAAACACACAGGTACTATTCCTGTTACCACTGTATGTGACTTATGGTGGAGGACCATATTGCTCTATCTCAAGAAGAAACAAGCTGTAATGAACACACAGGGAAAAGCAGTATAGTAGCATAAGGGGAAAAATAAACATATGACGATTTATAAGGCATGTAAAAATGGTGATTTGGAACACAGGAATGGTGCCACCTTGTAAAGTATGATATTACTCTGACAAATATCAGCAAGAGATAGTTTCACAGTTTGTTTTACTTCCTAGGATTCTTTTAATTTGAAAGAAAAAGAAACGACTGCTTAATTTATTTGGTTTTTTTTCCCCCCTAGGTACCAGTTCTTTCAAATACATCTAGCACCTGAAAAATTACACCAGGTCTCACTCACGCTCATCATCTGAGATGCTACAAGTCAGATTTGGTTCTCCTCTCTATGTCAAAAAAGGGCAGATGCCTAAAACAGAGCATAGCCAGCAATGTGGCATTTCAAATGTATCTACCATTCCTACACCATTTGGAAAATCACAGTGTTATTGGAAGTACAGCAGCCTATACATATGCTTTCTCTTTTAACTCTTTTAATAAATTACTACTGAGATAGGAAATAAAATATACAGAAACCCACACTGCCAGCTGGTACTATCAGAGAGCCAGTCATGAACATTTTATAGATCCAAAGCACAGTGTCCTCTGAGAGTTCTTCTGTACAATATATGTCAACATGCATCAAGGGAGTGGAAATGCATACATGTTCCTGAGCATCCCCCCAACTTACAAAAGCATCTTATGGCACTTCATTTCTGAAAAAAACACAGGCAGCCTGGAGTTGTAATTGCTGGCTTTCCTATTCAAGCACGTACCCGCTCCAAGCCTGTGTTGAGCAGGCAGTCTTTTTGCCACCTTTGGCATGAGACCCAAATTCCTGCTGCACCCCACCCTGGTTCAGAGAGGCCTGGGGCCTCTGGAGTTGTTCATTTCCAGGTAGAGCTCAGAAGCAGCTTGGTACTGGCTGAGAGGTAAGGAGGAGCACCTGAAGCTATTTGGGTTACTACCATAAAAGATTCTACCAACAAAGTATGTGTTGGTAGACCAATAGGAACATTACCTTGTATGGTTTGTGTTTTGTCTCTCATTAGCTGTACAGGAGGAATGTAAACAGGGTTCTCAAATTGATGTCAAAGTGGATTAAACCAGAAGACCTCTCCGTAAAGCCCTGTGTGAGGAGAATGATTCGGATTTCAAATCAGAGCCTTTTGTGTTGTTGAGCCCCTAGATCTGCTACAAGCTCACTTGGAATGTAGTTTCAAGTATAGAGAAAAAAATAATTTTTTTTTAAGCCCAGTTAAAATATATAGGGGTTTTTTTGTTAGAATGGACAAGGGTTATATCCGGGATAGCAAAAAGATAAAAAGAAGTCCGTGTGACTTTTGCTTTTTGTGGATGGATGGGCCATTTTGACTAATAAGCTGGTTTGAAGTCTTGCCTGGTTCGAGTATACTCATCATAAAATATTTCTGTCTATAGCTTAACTTGTGTTAAACCATTGATATGCTATGAATGAATCCCTTATTGCTGTGCATAACAGTGTGCTACCTCAATTATCTTGTCTGTGGACTTCTTTCTTCGGCATACCTTCTGTGTTTTTCAAGGGTTATTTTCTATAAGTAAAAAACCTTTTTGTGTAGAAGAGAAACTTCTTCCATTTAACCCAAGTTTTTTCCTTTTTTCTGGCTTTATGTTGTTGGTACCACCAAACATACTTTTCTGTTTGCATTCTGGGTCTTCCTCTGCTTCTCTCCCTCTCCTAGTGATCAGGCTGCTGTCCACAAAAACATGCAGGAAAGGAGTAGAAACATTTTTGTATCCCACTGTTTAAAAAAATTACAAAATCACTTGTAAAACAATCTCTATTTTGACAAATACCCCTAAGACTGTTGATATATTTTAGTTCTTATCACATCCAGTTTAGTCTCATAATTATGGGTGAGTAACTGCACACATCAAGCTGTGTGTCTACAAGTCAATGTAATAATAGCATGGACTGTAGTTAGGCCTCTGATAACTTAATATGAATTCTTTAAAATATGTCCTGTGTTTATGTATGTGCTTAGTATCTCCTGGAATATCAATTCACTTTCTAATTATACATAAGTTCTGCAAAGAGCTTCTATTCCTTCCTGAATAATTTTGACTGTCATCAATTTTGTGATCACAAAGAACGAGTTCATTATTTAATGATATACTGAAGAAGTCAAGGCTTGACAGTCTGTGTAAGCATGATTGACTTAAAATAACCAAGGCAACCCAGTTTCTAAGTACATTCTCCTATTCTTTTTATGCTCCCTTTTCATGTCACCACTGCTCATAGTCTTTTGTCTTGGTTTTATTTTCTTCTCTCCCTCCAATGAAGTGTAAGAGTTTTAGTATCTCTCCAATCAACAGAAACGCAGTGTCCTTAGCCACCTCATTTACTATGTATTAGTGTGGGGCTCTTCATGTAACCAAGCATCTTAAAGGCCTTACAAGCCATTTAATTACCTGTCACAAGTCCAATTACTGTATGTAAGCAGACTGCCTTGCTCAACCAAGAAACTATTGCATGCAGACATGGATTTTATTAAAGTGCTTCAGTTCAGCTCATAATAACTGAACAGTAAGATCCTTTATGCTACGGTTCCAAACAAATTGAATTTAAACTCTCCAAAAGCGTAAGTTCCACACAGTACAAACACCTATGGAGTGTTCCAGTGCTTCTGGGATGCGAAAGGAAAAAAGCAAAGGAGGAAGTCACAACTAAGCAAATGGTACTGCAAGCTCTAAAAGTGCAAACTATGTAATTACTTCTGCAGAAAAGAGGAGACTAGAGCTATTCAGTACCAAGGTTAGTAACGGGTTTGTTTGCTGTGCTGGTGGCCTTTCACAATGCTTCCACACCCTACTTCTCATGCATATCCATATTATGCTGAAGCCTGAATAGTTGGGTTTGATTTCAGCCAATTTAGCTGGTGTTCTTGTTCTTACCAGAACATCCTGCTGCAATTATGATCTCAGCACTCTGTATCTGATGTTCTCAGGCTCATCATGGCTGCCCTGCTCAGCCTCCAGCCTGTGTAGCCCTTCCTCCAGCACAGCAGCAAGCAGAAGGGCTGAAGCCAACTTTCTCTCATATGAGTACTCCTCTGCAGCTCAGTTGGGGTCTTTACTGATCACAAAAACTCAAGGCCTTTGCCCATCTCTCATTTTAAAATCCATCCAACTGACTCTGCAATACGGCTAGCATTGCAATGGGTTGTGCCTTTCCTGCTGATTCAGGATGAAATGGGCCACCTGCTACTAAAAAAGACCTTTCCGTTTCCTGCTATAAGCTGGTTACCACCTAGAGGTCCTGAGTTTTAACGATAATCCATGCAATTTACTAGATCTGAGACATTTGGCTATTTTTCCATTGTGAGACCCAGAAAGATCAAACTGGACCCACAGTAGATACTTATAACGTTACCCTTTTTGATGATGGCTGCTTAACGGGACCTAGAGCTGTTAGGTGCTGTTTCTTCTATCTAAACAATGACAGATTACACACAGAAATGTAAATAATTATTTGCATTCCTTCCAAAAATCAATTAATTAAGTATTTAAGCTAATACAAAACATAGCTTTAATGCATAGGATCTAAGCACGTCTTTTTGGAAAAATATGACACTATTCAATACTGTAATTGAACATTTCCCTGGGTTTTGTGGTTTTTTTTTTTTTAAATATATGCTACAAAAGTACTGAGCCTTTGATTCCAAGCATACTACTACTGGTATATTGGATTTTACAAGCAACTTCTTTAGCCTGCTGTTCTCTTAAAAATTGTGGGTCAGACAGAGCAATTCCATTAGCATGTACTCAGGAAAGTAGTCTCAATGGGACCTTTTCAGTAACAAGAAGTCCCTGAAATTTGAAGTCAGAATACCTTTTGTGGACAGGTAAAATAAAGACAACAGTAGCCACTACATGTATGAACTGTGGTAGTGTCTACGCCATAAAGCCTTGCTAACATGGTGACAAAGGTCACAGAGATTTAAGAAACCCGAAATTCCATAGTCTTGATGAACTATCTGAATCAGTATAATCTCTGCCATAGATGCTACTGCGCTCATGTATGCTTTTGTCACTTCAGTGGACACTGCTTAGGAAAGGTGTTGCCATTCTGCCATAGTTCTGGCAGTGACATTCTGAAGAATGGCTGAGTCTTTAGAGTTCAAAGCATTTAATATCTGAAGAGTCAGTAAACCTTATCTAACCAAAATTACTTGTTTTTCAAAAATATGCGAGCAACTGGAACAGAATCTGTACTACATGAAAATGACATGTTCCCAGCTGTTCCCCCTATTGCAAATCATGCATATTAAGTTATAGAGACAGGAATTAAAATTATTTATATATATTAGGTGTGCTTTGTCAAGCAAAATTTTTTACCAGTTCACAATAAAATAGCTGTCTGAATAACTGCAATAATGTATGCCTGATTTATTGTAGGTGTTTCTTTGATTTTGCCCCAATAAGCATGATAAGAAAAGAATGTTCTCTTTCATGTAGTCAGATGTTCTAGTAGGCAGCAACTGCAGCTATTGAGTTTGCTGCTGTTGCACATGATGTTAAAACTCATGCAGAACCACAAAGAATATTCTTTAACAAATCTGGCAGTTCACCATTTCTCTAGAGTTCAAACCAATCCCAAATTTATTGTTACTGACAGGCCACAGACTGAAACACACAAAGATTATCTGACTTGCTCCAGGTACTGCTGCAAGTCAATGTCAAGGCTGAGAGCTGGTTTTCAGCCCTCCTTGCTGCACTCTACTGCCTTTTCCAGTACCTGCTAATTCAAATTCCCATGAATTTTAGACCAGGGGGAATTTTCATTCTTTTTAATTTTTTTTTTCTCTAACTTAGGGTGCCCGATGTATTTTGCATGGTGAATAAAAATTATACAGTGGATTCAGAAAATCTAATGATGGGAGGGGATTTCATACATGTAATCTTCGTACTCTTGCTCCTTATGGTATACCAAGAAACCCTTTTCTCCACTAAAGTGAAAGCCACAGCTGAAAAAGAATAATGAAAACGTCATAGGTCAGTTCTTCCGTAATAGTAAATAATGCACATCCTCTTAATTTTTATTTAATTGAGAAAACATACTTTATTCATTACATTTGGAGTTGTGCCTGTCCACCTTCCACATTTGAGCAGCATTCGAGGGGAAAGACACAAGTCAATCACAGGAGTATTCTGAAGACTAGTATTTTTGTTATGCCCAAGATCAAAAAGACCATATTGTTGTATGTGCCTTGGCTTTGTTATAGAAGGTGGCTTGCCTTTGTTCTTGTGCAAACTTGCTCAAAATAGAACCAGTGTTATGAAATCCTTGTGCTGCAAATGCATAGAACCAGAAAAAAGTTTATTATCATTTGCATAATAAGTAATTAAAAGGAAATGCTGGGATAAAAAATTGCACAAAAATTAGGATATCTGACTCACAGGAAGGTCTTAAAAGGCCATCTTTGAGAGTACTGTATTGAGTTTTAATTCATTTTATCTACCACTTTGCTATTTTAAATAATTTTTAAAGTTACATTTCTGAAGCAGGATGAGTTTTCTGATTACAATTTCATAGAGCAATGAAACATGGTAGTCCATAAACCATTGCCACTTTTGCCTAGCTTAGAAATAACTTGACAAATATCTGCTGCTTTATCCCACCCTGCCCCCTTGCTAAACAGATCCCTTCCAACTATTTCCTAATGGACAGGTCTCTGTGCAGATTTTTTTTCTGGCTACATTTTTCCATCATTAGAAAACAAACACACTCAGGTAAGGCATATAAAAAAAGCTTTCTTCCTCGGATGGTCTTTGTTTTTAAGATTGCTCCTGCACATTATGAAATCTGAATTCTACTTGATAAAAATCCTCGCTGTTGATCCTGTAATGCTAAGATACAAATCTACAACAATCCCCAAAACAAAGGACAGACTGCACATTTTTAGGTGGGGTCATAAGTTCTCCTCGTCTTTGTGCTGGCTGTGTCTCCGGGGTAGTTCTCCTTCAGATGTCAAGTCCCTGCAAAATGCAGGATCTCGGCTTCACGGTCCTTCATTTCTGCCTTCCTCCTGCTCGCTCTGAACTCTGCCTTGTATTTCAAGTATCCTTCACATATTTCTATGTAAAGGTACATATTATGCCTTCCCATCTCTCACCCTAAGATGCTATTTAACCCTCTCCTCTGGGCTAAACCTGTGGGCTCCTCTGCCACCTCCACCACACGCACACCCCTAGCTCCAAGGGCGGGGGGATCCAAGGACTCGGCGCCCAGCTACCCACGGGCACTACAGCCACCTCCCTCAGAATTAGATCATCTTACGCTGATTAAGAGAGTTCAAGACCAGCACAGCTTGACAGCCAGGTCGGCATAAACAAGCCGGGGAAATTTTTAATAGCCCGTCGGAAAGCCGGCTTGCCGGGACGCGGGGCGGGGGCCCAAAGCACCCCGGAGTCGTTCCCGGCGCTGACCAGGGGCTCGGCGGAGGAAGTCTGACTTCAGCCCCAAAGAGGATCCCTCATCTGCCGTGGTATTTCGCTCGGGTCTCCCCCCGCTCCCCGGCCAGATTACTTCCTCCCCACTTATCGCCCTGGGGATCGGAGGGAGGGAGGGGGACGCCTTCCGTGCGCAGCCCGGCGCAGGTGACAGGAGGGAAGTCGAAGGGCAGCGCGGGTCCCTGACCCACATAGCGCCCGGGGCACTGCCCGCCCAAGGAATTACGCTGCAGCTCTGCAGCCCCCGGCCGAGCCCGGAGCCGTCCCCTCATTACTGTCCCCCATCCCCAAGATGTCCGCTGCTGCTGCCGCCGGCGGGAGCGCAGACACGGCCCCGGCCGCGCCTGCCCGGGGCCGGAGAGGTCGGGCCGCTCCCCGCATCCCGCCCCTCCCGCCGCCGCCTGCTCTTGAGTTACCTGTTTTGATGACCCGCGTGGCCTTTTTTTCCCCCCTCCTCTCTGCAATGAAAATCCGCGGCCGGTCACTCGCTCCCCCCCCTCCCTCGCCACGCCGCTGCTCTCCCTCCTCCTCCTCCTCCTCCTCCTCCTCCTTCTCCTTCTTTTCCTCCTCCTCCTCCTCCTCAGCGGGAGCCGGTGTCAGTCAGTCACATCAGCTGCCCGGGCAGGCAGGGAGAGCAATGCCCTGCAGCTTCCGGGAGTGCCAAATAAAGACAAGTCCAGAAGGGGAGAGAGACGGTGACAGAGATGGAGAAAGCAAGCAAAAAGTGGGTGGAGTGTGAAAATGGAGAGAGAGAGAGAGAGAGAGGTGTCTCACGGCGGCGGCTGGGAGTCTGGGGAAATGGCAGTGGTGGAGCATCATGCAAGGAGCAGGGGAGAGCGCTGGTACCCAGGGCAGGGGCACCCACGGCTGCTGGCATGGTGGCCTTGCTTGCCCATCGGGCACAGCTTGGGAGAGTGGGAAGTGAGCATCCCACACCACACTGGCCCGGTTGACGCTGGGAAACGAGAGCGAGGCCCATGTGGAAACCATCAGACTCCTCACTTCACATGGCAGGGGAGGCTGAGGGCAGCCTCACGTACACCAGGATGTTGCCTACTCTGGGCCGGACTAACTGTGCCAGCCTGACCACTGCTGTAGCTGGGCCCATGGTGGGGCTGATGCCTTCATTCAGTACGGCCATGAAATCAGGACTTCTCCCAGCAGGCAAACCTTCACACCTAGGCCTCGTTTGTCAGACCCTGTGGGCTTCACACCAGTCGGTACCCCTGGCCAATGGGGAGCACACATGTTTTGCACTCATGCAGTGCTTGTCACCACATGGTCCCAAGGGACATCTGATCATCCTCCTGAAATCTGCTTCACCTCCTCATATCAAATGAGCTGGCTTTCTGCACGGAAGTCTTGGGAGAAGACCATGAATTCACAGCCTCTAAAGGAACAGTTTGTTCTTGAATGGAAGAAGAATTCATTAGTTAGTGATAATAAAAAAGCCCACATACATTTTTCAAGTCAACCGTGTGGCTGCGCAAAAATTGGTAGCATATTTCTCTATCAAATATATAGCTTATTTTAGAAGACTTTGTGTTTCATATCTGATGGTTTGAAAACACCGGTATAAAATATGCAACATAAGGATTTGTTTTAATTGTGCAGCAGTTACATGTGGGCTGAGGAAAGTCATATTTTAACAAGAATACCATAGTTAACAGGAGCTCACAGACCTCACATGCATAAAGTCAGCATTAAGCAAAGGCAAGCAGACTCCAAGGATCTGTCTAGGATTCAAACTCACTAGTGCAGACAATGTAATTGGCATTTGAAATTGCAAAAGAATTACTGGTGCAGTTTCCTGTATGCAGTGAAATGAACTGCTTCTCCTTGGCATGTATAAACAGCCAGATGAAATCAACAGAACAGCACAAGTTTTAAACCAGAGGGTCTTGCTGAAACTTCCAAGAAGGAAAAGGTAGGATGGAATTGAAAACCTGACTGAAAAAATGCACAGAACATAGACACTACTTAAGAGAAGCAAGAAACAAGCCCAGAAGATCTCATTCTGGGAAAAAAAAACAACAAAGGCTTAAGAAATAGCGAATCTAGTACGCTTAGATTAAAGCCCAAATTCCATATTCCTTACAACTCAGAAGAAAAAAATCCCAACGCCTGTGCAGTGTCAGCGTGATAGGCTGAAAGTTTAGGATGATAAATGCAGTAGACTTTCTGTAGAATATCAATTTAATTTGAAAAAATGTAATGTAGTTAAGTGAGGAAAAGTTTCATAAGCTCTTAGTGTAAGAGCTCAGTCAAGCACTCCACATCATCCTTTTACATAATAGGTATGTGGAAAAGAAGGAGAAACTACTGGGTAATTCCTTTCCATGGAAAGTCCTATGAGGCTATCAAACCAGCAGATGCCCTACATGTCTAAAACATGTCTGTAATCCATCTTCTCTGTTGTATTCTAGTCCTTTCTTCACAAAAACAAGTGAGTTCTTTTTTCTTGTCCCCAGGAGAATTTTGGCAAACTTGAAAGGCTAAGACTAAGGTAAAGGGAACAAAAAGAACTAATAAATTTAGTCAGAAGGAAAAAAGGGGAGATTCAGTAACTGTAAAGCGATCTTATAATATGGAGGAAACCCAGTGGCAAGCAAAGATATAAGATGTAGTGCCTGAAAATATTAGAGAAGAAAGCCTTGTAGTTTCTATAATAAAGAAAGGTAATCTGAAAGGCCAGTTCTAGAAGGAATTAATACAGGCTGAGCAACATCCCCCCAAAGAGAAGAAACAAACGAAAGATATACAAATTGTGGACTTTGCAAAATATTGTATGTGCAAAAATATGGACTAGATGATATGCTATTCTTTCATCTCATCAAGGAAAAAGGCTTGAACAGCAATAAAGAATAAGTTTTGGAAGTGGCATTGGAATTGGCATCAAGTGAAACACTGAGCAAGGAATGACTGGAAGATCAGAGTTTAAGGCTGAGCATTTTGCCCTCAGTCTAACAACACATTTGTGTATTGGCTTAGATTTATATGCAGAAAGTACGTAGTGATTATCTGTATACTTTTTCTAGTGGGGACAGGGTCACCAACTTCAGGATTGAAACACTGAAAAAAACTCTTAAAATTCTAATTTATGCTCTAGTCCTCCTGAAATTATGAGGAGCTCTTCTTAAGCAAGAGGTACAGTAATAGGCCTCTTGCAGGGGGCTACATTAAAATGAAGCCTAGTGTATTGCATTTAATATAACTTCATGATTTTTTTTTATTTTACTTACCGACTTTGCTGCTGCAGACAATCTGTGGCAAGGCTGGTATGTTTTATTCCCTTTTATAGAAGACTGTATTTCTAAAGTTGTGCAGTGATCCCAAAGTACAGATCAGAGGCTGTAGAGATAGGCTATCAAAATCTCTGTAGAGTGATAACATTGTAACCTACTTAGAAGAAAATACTCTGGTGCATCTTTTATTTGCATACATGGTTTTTTTCACAGGCAAAAACTTGGAAATGTTAATTCCTGCTTTCCTAGTTATGTTGAAAATGGACTTTCAATGTATATGACTGTAAAATTTCCCTACTGAAGAAAGTTGCATCTAAATATTTCATAGATGAGTCTGGAGAAAACCACAAATATTTTTGCTCATTTCCTTGATTTCATTAAGTCTGTCTTTGCTGGGACAATGCAGAAAATATTAATACAAATTAAAATTGCAGAAACAGTTACTGATGTGAAAATAAATTGGAATATCGTGAAAATCTTGTAGTGTGACTTCCTACATCTGCTTAGATAATATTGGAGTGCATTCAGGACATGTCAAGATGCCTATTGCATACGAAATCTGCTGTTTAGTCTACAGATTTTGAAAAACAGCATATAGCTAATTAACAAAATGCATCTGTGAAGAGCACTTTGTGGATATCTTGTACAGATCAAGTGTCAAAACATGCAGGGGAAAAAAAGGGAAGACTATGCCAAAGAAGTGGACTATTTTTCCTCTTTCAAGCTAGTGTGAAATAAGGCTGAATCTGTCATCATTCAAACTGATCACCTGTAAAATATTCAGGCAGATTCAATTTACATTTAATTTCAAAGATGTCACTCTACTGCTTTTTTATCTCTGTATTCTCTTTTATGCAGTAAGATCTGGGGGTGTGGACTCTCATAATTGTACATTAATTAGTTGTATGCTTCTTTTTAGGCATGGCAACATAAAAAGTTAAGTAATAGGCACGTGCTTATCATTAAGTATGTGAGTAATGGCATCCCTGTGTAGCAGAACACTTAAGCATTCCCGTTGTATTTAAGCAGCTTGTCACATAGGGATGGTATTACTCATTTGTTTATAATTCAGGATATGTTTAAGGGCTTTGCTGGGTCCAAGGGGAAATTGTTCTGATCTCACAAATACTAATCTTTGTGACTACTTTTACTAATGTTGGTTTTCTGGTTTAATTCAGTTCTGTAGATGTTTTGGGAAAGCCACTCGGTGAATATTGGGCCTCAGTTCTGCTATGTATTTACATGGCACTATCTATTGATTATCATGGGATACAGGCTTATGTTGTATTTTTGCTAAATATCCTGTTTTGTACAGTACTGCATTTTGATATGGATTTCAAATGGAGTTTTGTGTTTTTCATTTAATTACAGGCAGAAATTTGCAAGGAACTTTCAGTGAGGATGATTTGACTGAGAGAGCAAGGAAAGCAAATTTTCCAAGTGTGTAAGTGTAGAGTTATTGTGCCACCTTAAACTATTCTTTTGCTGTGTATGAAACCTATGGAAACAGTAGTCAAAAGGAATGACAAAGTCTTACTCATTGGTCAATGTTAGTTTTCCTGTTTTAGAATCTTTAGCATTCCTGTCTCTGTTTTCACCTTTCTTTCAATCGAGGCTGCAGGGATCCTTTAAGAGAGACTGGAAGTGTTCTCTGATGATGCACGGGTACAGCTAAACAATGTGAGGTACTGCTTCCAGCTTAGTAGTTGAGTACACAGTTCTGCTTTGACAGAGTTTCAGGACAGCTTTACCACGATGCTAAGTCACTGTTCCAGCTCCAGCTGTGAGCTATGAAGCATCTTAGTAGGATAATTGCAGCTGATTAAATGTCCATGCTCTCGACCTTGTCATTGTCGGTGCTTTGTAACCCATCTGTGTCTGAGGAAAATGCAAGCGTACCCAAATACTGCCGAAAGTCAAAACCAACTAAAAATGTTTCGGGGTCTTCTTCATGCCACAGCTTCTTTGACTCATTCAAAATGTTCTGCCATCCTTAGCACCAGCTCCAGCCACTTTCAGAATGTGTGTATGGGTCAGACATGGAAGTCTGGTGTTTTAATCTGTGTTTTCTTGTGGCTGCAGTTTTCTCTTATTAGATGACATTCTTCTCCTCATTGTCTGTTGCTGTATTTCTTTCATCACTATGTGTATGGTGGCATCACTGTCATGATTAGAGCTTGTCAAGACTTGCTGTGTCTACATCATCAGTAAAATGCATCAGTCCTCTCCATGTACTACTTGCAGTTAAAATCCCTCATTTAGTTGCCGAGGAGGTTCTGCCATGGCTTCTTTTTTTCCCAGTAAATCCAGATTGCAATTTTTTTTTCATCTCCTAGAGACAGAAAGCATAGAGCCAGCTCTAAACTTTTTCCTGGGAAGACTTACAGATGATTCCCTGAGATCAACATCCTTGTTGCACAGGAAAGCCCAGACAGCTGGTGCAGCAGAAGTATGGAAAAATCCAGACACACAGAAAATTAGATTTTTTTTCCTAAAATCTGGGGATATTTGAGATTCTTTTAGTTAATAAATGAAAGGTTTACTATGCAAACCACTGGGCTAGAAACTTTTTTTTTTTTAAATAATTACAGAATCACCTGATTCTAGGAAATGGTGCTATAAAGAAAACACCAAATTGTGCAAAATGTGTGGCAAAATGACATTAATTGATAAAATAGTAATGTGGGCAGATAACCAATATGTATTCTGACAGTTATACACTTAGTGTTGTTCCAAGCCTTTAAATAGACTGTGCCCTTATTCAAACAGTGGTTCATAAGTAGTGTAACCCCAACTGTGGTCATCGCAGGCCGAGTAAGTCAAAGAAAAACTGCATTAGAGACATAATTCCTCTGTTCTTTCACAACAGTTAGTTAGCTACTGGGTGACATTTGCTACCCCCTTCTGCCAATGCACTACCTTAGCTGGTTTTGTCCACCTCCAAGCTCCTTTGTGCTGTATGGGTGAGGGGAGAGCAAGAAAAGCACTCAGTCCCTGTTAGATCAGTTCATTCAGGCAGAAAATAAAGACCTTTACCTCAGCATAGTCACTGTCACTTGGTCTGGTCCTGTAAGGACCCGTTTAGCTCTTGACAGGTATCTTCTGTAAATACACTTAATAGCCTAATATGGAGTAGAGCGAGCAAAACCACAAGTTTTGAATGTGAGTGTTTGAAATATTTTACCTAGTTCTTGAAAAAAATCTGAGGTGATTTATGATTTTCCAATATAGAACTGGAATGCCAGGGGCGACAGAGATGTGAATTTTCTTCTGCTTCTTCAACCTCTCCCTCAACCAAGGACTCGAAGAGCAAGGATATCTCAGTTTTATATCCTCCTGCAAAATGAGACTGCTGGCAAGGATCCTTAGGTACAGTACATTACTTATATTAATACGCAGTTTTGTCAGCCTGAATTATTATTTTACAATTTATGGCTATCTAGATTAGACGCAAGGAGCTGATCAGGCACAGCAGCACAGAGCCTAGCACAGTCATTTACTCTAGCTTTTATATTCTCCATGGCAAATGGAGTGGCATCTTTTTAGTTTGTAATATTCTGAGAGCTTTTGAAGACCAGACCTCTTCTCTGAAATCTATCATTCTTAACACGATTTTCCCATGCATCTGTGGCAAAAGGAATTCCTCCATTGAGTACAGAAGAGTTTGTTCTTTCATAAGAACTTTGAAAGTATAAAGCCAAAACAGGTTTTAGGATAAATAAACTCAAGGAATAGAATAGAATAGAATAGAAAGTAGAATTATTTCAGTTGCAAGGGACCTACAACGATCATCTGGTCCAAATAGCCACCTTATGTTCCCATTTTTTTCCCAAAAAGAAGAAGCAAAGAAAAGTAACAAAACATAAAGAAAAGTAACAAAATGTATTCAATTTAATGCCTAAAATGGGTTAGAAGTAACCATAAATATTTCACACTGATGGGGTGAAATCCTGGTCCCCCTCAAGTCAGTAAGTGTTTTGTCACTGACTAACAGGGTCAGCATTTCACCCTACGTGTCTGAATTCATGTTTCACTTGAGTAAATATAGGCCAATCATTTTGGTATCAGAAATAATATTTTTGTTTCAAAACTAATCATTTATTTCATTCTTATTTTCTTGCTTTCCTGTTTTTACACAGGCTCTGCACATACTGCATTGTATTTCTAAAAGCTGTAATTTTCTTTAGAAAAGAATATTGTTTGCTCTCCTGAATAATTCATCTCGGAGTTCTCTTTTAATCCCCCATCAAATGTGCCATTCTTGTAACTTCATAAAGGAAAAGAAAGGAAAACAACACTCTAAGGCTGATTTATGAATTAGACCATGAACATTAAAAATACATAAAGCCTTGGTATAAATAAGAACTTCCGTTTTTGTTCTAGTTCAGTTACATCAGTACCTCTGAAACAATACTATTGGTTGTATACAGATTTCCACTATTATAACTGATGTATCTCAGAGTATGAAAAAAGGAGTATAAAAGATAAATATGCTGAAGATTTGATATTTAGCCTTGAGTTAATAAGGCTAGCAATTTGTGTAGGATTTGAAGGGAAAAAGAAATGCTTACAGTACGATATAAATTTAGCTGTAAATACTATGCAACTTATAATATTCAGGAAACGAATAGTTGATAAAAGAGCTCTTAATATAAGTTCCTATATATCCTATTAGGTTAAAATAAAAAGATTTTAGATGCAAAAGAAAGAACCTAAAAGCACTTTCATAGACAATCTGTAGCCTACAAATGATTGTAAGGTCTTTAATTAGATTACTGTTATTTATTTGATGCACATGTCAGATTAGTGAGAGACCTTTCAGCATCCCAGTGAGGTTCAGCTTCATCTTGTCCCTCTGATCTGTAGAGGTCATCTACCTCTACTGCCCAGCTGCTGAGCTGGGATATCTCCAAATCATTGTTGTAGGCAGCTCCAACTCATTTCCCTCGTATAAGATACACTCAGGCATTGCAGCTTGTATAAAGTGTGTATGAAGTATCAAAGCTGTGTGTCTTGTGGTATTTATAAAATGCCAAATGGTAATAATCCCAGTAGTTGTGTATTGCCATGAAGAATGTGTTTACAAAGTCAGACCAGTATTGAGGGCACTTACCTGTGCCACAGCATATAAAAGGTTGTTCTGTGTATCTGAGCTGACCAGTCCTGAAATGTCAGCCACGCCCAGACACCAGCTTCATTAGGCCCATGGTAATCAGCCAAACCAGTTTTGCTTCCCTGTGGTTGGTTGCCTCAGCATGGTTGTGTGGTTTTTGTCCATGGCTTCTGTCACCTCCTGTGAGGTACTTTGGAGATCAGCAAAGTTGGGGGCCTTCAGGGGTTGCATTTCAGCAGTAGCAAGGAATGAAATGTTGTAAGTTCTTTTGCATAGCACTTAATAAAAGGGAAATAAACTGTGTTAGAGGAACAATGGAGTAAAGTCTTTTGGGGAAGCAAAACATAAAATGGTCCCCACATTAACATTCTCGGAACCATAGGCTGATCTACATCACCAGTTGTGGTGAGCAACACATGTAATCCCCTTCCCTAGTCATTCATAAGTATTTATAATGGTTCACCAGTGTTAATGTCATAATGTTTAAGAAATTTAAATATTTCTGAAGTGCATACTTCCCAGGAATCTTCACAATATTCATATCAGATCTTCCTGAAACCGTTTTTTTTAGTGTTATTTAACAAATTTACTAGAGAACTGATGTGCTTCACATATGGGAGTTGGTTGAGGTTGATTTGTTCATTGATTGCCCTGATTTTTGTGAGACACAGATCCCCAGTGAAAAGGTTATATGTCTTCTGTAGTAACTTACTGTTCAATTAAGAAAAGCATAACAGAAGGGACTATTATTGTTTTGATTTTATTAGTTATTTTGATGTTTGTCACTACATTTTTCCTCTTTCCTGTTGTACAAAAATACAAGCAAAACCTGGATTAAAAGTTACCATGTCACGTTTCTGACTGTTGGCTGGGTGCCAACAAATAAGAAGGTTTAGAACAATTAGTTTCATGTGTAGGGGGAAATACACATATATCTTCATGTTTCCTGATACTCTCCAGGAGGAAGATGAGCAAAAGCTCAGCTCCTCAGAGGTGTTTAGATCTTTTTCAAAACCCCATGTCAGTACAGACACTGGACAGATGATGGGCAGTGCCAGTATGCATCTGTGTGTGTCATGGGGCTGTTTTTAGCAATGGAGGTTCATACAGGAGCCTTTCCGAGCAAAACAGCTGCTGATTTGAGTCCATTTTTTGTTTGAGGGAAAGCCTCAGGTTTAAAGGTCTGTTTGTTCTAGGGTGATTGAAGTCAGCACAAGTTTAGTCATTGATTCAAGAGAGCAGGTGGCAGTTCTTAGGGGTCCACTCCTGTTCCAGCTGACGGCAACTGAGTTGCTGCCATTATTTAATAGAAGATATCTGTAATTCAGCAAATAATTAGTAAAACTGTCCTTAAACCTTTGTGCAGCTGAATCAGCTCACCTTTGTAGAAAGCCTTTCTCATTCAGACGGTAGGGCTATTGACAGGAACAGCAGTAGCAGCTGCGGTGTGGGAGAGAGAGTGTGTGAGAGAGAGAGTGTGTGTGTGTGTGTGTGTGTGTGTCTTGCCCAGCAACCTCATTCACTGACTGTGGATTTCACCTCCCACGCTCCACCTGCGAAGGGCGTGTGATTACTCAGTTTCTGTCCAGCAGCAATAGGTGCAGCCTGGTGTTATTACTTGATTGGAAAGCAGTTGCAGTCTCTCTTTCCAAAATCTCTGGATGCTAGGAATGCGTGTCCAGCCCCCCTTATGCAGTGTTCGTGACCTTCAGAATAGGTAGAAAGGTGTGGTTGCATGCAGAATGATAAATACAAATGAACCAGTATTATATTAGGATTGGTTTGTCATATATATGTAGATATAGACACATATGAGTGATCTATTTTGCATAAGGAATTGCAGTACTAAGAGTCATAGTAGTTACTTCTCTGTTGTCACTCTACACATTGAATTGCAGAGTGTGCTGTAAAAATAATCAAGAACACAGAAACATCTATTTTTCTCTCTTACTCTTTTGCTTTGCTAACACTTTTTTTAGTTTGTAACTTTATTTAAAGAGAAAGGACCACATTATCTGTTCTTTAATTTTATTTGATTTGCATGATACATAGAATATAGAATACATAACTACAATGTATAATAATTACACAATACTTAATAAAATACTGTATTTTTAATATAAATAAATATATTTAATATGTATAAATAAAATATTGTGTCTATAATATATAAGGTATATTATATATAAGGTATATAACATATAATATATAAAAAAAACCTCTCAGAGAATCACAGAATTGTTCATGTTGGAAGGTACCTCTTGAGTTCATCTAATCCACCTGCGCCTAAATGATTTTTTTTCCCTCAAAACTGAGCAACTTTTTCATTTCAGAAAGAGAGTCCTTTCATGGAGTTTCTTCTGCCTTATTTAAACCATTTAAAAGATGTATCTTTAAAAAAAAGAAACCAAAGATAAGAAGATAAGTTATATAAAGTATATAACATAAATGCACTATTTAGAAAATTTGAAATAATTTAAACCAAAAGAATGATGATGCAGTTCAGCAGTGTAAGCAGCTATCGCTCCTTTGGAATGAATAATAATGTGATTATTTTCTTATAGCATCTACAACTCTGTATCTGAGTTATTCTATGATTCTTCAAAATCATCGTTCTAATTGTGGGTGTTTTACCTCTTTAAAAACTGGTTTGTTCATTCCATGCGTGAGCCACACCCTGAAAAAAAGAAAAGCTTTGCACACCTAATTTAAGATTTAACCTAGTATCAGTGTTAAACCTGTTTCACTCAGTCGTTCTCATACTTAAAATGCTGTGTAACTCAAGGGTTTCTATTTATTCATTTAGCAAATTAATTTATTTGAGTCTGCCATGGCTTAGAACTTAATTCCTGCAGTCCGAGGTGTGTAGTGTGCTATTTTTACACTAAAAATCATTGGGGAAAAAAATTCACTGCCTTTTTTGTTTGTTTGTTTTTCACTGCATTGAATGTTATAAAAAGAAGGCAGCTTGGTAGCACTGTAGGCTAAATTCCCATAATTGTGCTCAGAGCAGACATCAGACAATCAGACCTCCTCACACAGACACAGGAACCTTCAGCCTTTCACCTACGTGCAGATGGTTTTATGTGTTCTTACAGTGCTTTTCAGCAATGTCTCAGTCGCTGATCACCAAGAACTGGACTGGTATCGCTCCTGATTGCTCCTAGGCTTCTGAAAAGGTTTTGTGGGAATTTAAAAAAAGGCTTATTAATTCATGTTGCTTTAGGCTATCATGATGCCATAGTCTAAAAGATCCTAGCTTTAGAGCTACAGAATCCCTGGGAAGTTCAGGAACCTGACTCCGCGGTGACCTTTTCTGAAAGAAAGGTCAGCATGCCACAGACAGACTTGCCAAGTCAACTGCTTTTCCCTGTAGACTAAAGCTTTGTGGTCTTATCCCCAGATCTGTTAGGAAACTTGGCCAAGCTACTGCTTTTTGTTGTTTCAGGCACAATATGTGTGTTGAAAGAAGTTTCATACTAAGTGAGAGTGATTTCAGCAAACGGAAGTAAACTTAGGATTGAAAGTGCTTAAAATCCACCCTGTGGCTCTGTATACATAATTTCCAATTTTTTACGGTTTTTATTATTTTCTAGATTCATTCATGGGATTTGGTTCTGTGCAAATCTCACGCTTCCATTTTCATGCTTGTTCTCCTTTTGTTCTCTCAAAGTTGAGAAAGGTGGGACTTATTTGGCACATTAGGGACTGATCTTCCAACAGTTTGGATTAGCTTGGGATCCAAAAATAACCTAATTACTGATACCTCATTATTGTCAATTCATTATTTCCTATGCCAAAGAGTTTTAAGCAGAGGGGGTTAATTGCTTTATTTTAAGGGAACATTTTTGGGGTACAAAATCTGGGCAGGCCATTACCAGTTACTTTAAACACAGTCACAGAAATGTTTTGACAGTTGGAAGTGGCTTGGGGTGACAGCTTTGCTTTGACAGTGGCTTGAGGGTTTTTGGTTTTGACTCAAGATTAAATTTTGGCCAGGACAAATGTGTGATCTTCCCATCCTCTTTATTCAAACTTCTTTTAGCGAGAAGTTGCCATTAATACTGAAAAGACTGCAAAACTTGAAGATTTTGTTGTATTAAATTTATCCAGTAGAATATTTTCACGTATTTTCCTTTATCTCTGTTCATTTGCATCTTAGATTAGAATACCTGTTTAGGGCAAGAACTGTGTCTTCAGATAGTATTAATCAGGCAATATATCTTTGGAGACAATTATGTAAATTTCTCCGTTAATATTTTAGAAGTGGATTCTTACCTGTAACAGCTGTTTTTACCTATTACATGTTTCAGGTCAGATTATCAGTTCTTCTAGATCTCCAGACCTGTTCAGAAAGCTGCAGAGATCTGCTGATTTATAGTCACTGTGCATCTGACCCAGCATTCATGCAGTTACTTCACTGATATATAATCTGAAACCAGGAATGTGTGTGCTGCTAAGGATTTAATACTTTATTTATGTGACTACCGTAGCATAAATATATGCCAATCAACTGTGGCTTCTATATTGAATATCGTCAGGTCATTGTCCAGTCATGTCCACACAGACTCCCTAATAGACACTGAACACAGATATGGCATTGGGAAGCGGGAGTTCTGAGGTGCTGACAGGGATGAGTGAATCATGGACTAATGCCAGTCAAATATGTTACTCTCTTAATTTTTTTTTTAACCTCAGAAACCTCAATCAAGGTACTTACAGCAAAGTAAAATATGAATATGTCAAACTCCTATGTGAGTCACAGACCAGATCCTGCAGATCAAAAGCTCTGTGGCTGAACTTTGCACTGGGCTTTATAAGGACAACTGGCACTTGCAAGTGATACTTGTCGTTCTGGGTTCAGATTGCTCTGCAGTGTTGCAGTTTAGCACAAATATATTCACCTAGAATTTGCTATGTGCTCCAAGGAATAACTTGTCATCAAACCCGCATACCAGTAACTATATATGCAGTGAATAAAGATAGATTGTTCCTGTCTATGACAAAAAGGCAGGGGAATATACGTCAATTGGCTGTTTAGGTTTGTTATGATTCAGTTGGCTCAATTGACTCAAATCAAATTTTGTGATAATTTCCCCACCAAGTTCCATCTGTTTCAGAAGGATGACAGATCTGAATTTGTGGGACTCCTGTCCTTTTGTATTATCAGAAGGACATAGTGACATATTTTGAGTCTGGCAGCACCACTGGCTATTTTGGCTGGTGGTATGCAGGATCAAGTGGTATTGGCCATTACCAGCTCCACACGTGTTGTAGCAGCAAACGTTTGGTCGGCTCTGTGAGTTGTATCTACTGACAGTACATTTGTTGTGCTGTCCAAAAAAGAGAGGGATACTAGTGGTAATGTACAACATAATGCTCAAATTTATACAATCGCTGTGTTTCAGTAATTGAGGGAATGTTGGATTTTATAGCATAATCCCAGATCACCTCTGAAATTCTGGTGCAGTTTAGTGAAGAAATGAAGCTTTCTAGCACAATTTTGCTTATATGCCACAAGTTTTTACACTTTCTCACAACTTCTTAAATAACCCATCCTTTTTCTAAAAAAAACGCCTGCTATCTTCTTTTATCTGAGGTCTTTTAACAAACAGACATACTGTATTGATCTGCTGTCTTGGCTAGGTAAAAATGGCCATTAAAACCACAGTAATTCCAGCTCAAATAGTTTGAAATAACTTGTAATAATCTGCTCTTCTTTTGAATGTGAAAAATGTCTGTATTCTTCTAGCAGGGTTTGTGGGGGTTTTTTTTGAATAACAGCCACAACAGAATGTCACAAACTCAGTGGAACCTACAGAGAGATAAAACCCCCACGGATACAGAGTTTATTTGAAACTCCCCTCCTGCACACAGTCATGTGAGGCATTTGCATTTGCAGCTCTGTGTTACCCTACCTGTGTGTTAGTTACCTGGTGAGCACATCTTTTATGTTCCACAAGCTGTCTGGCTCTCAAAACACACATAGATGCATGAATGTACATTGACTCCGCAGTGAGCAAAAATGATCAGAGAACTGGCAGACTGAGCAGCAAAACACAGTAGAAATGTTGAAGAAAAGGCTACGTAGAGAAGAGTTTTAGATGACTATGTTCAGCTGTGTGTGTCAGTGAAAACAGGCAACTTTGTCTCGACACTGAGTTTGTTGATTAAAAGAAGATAACCAGTATCTAAGAAATACATGTTGTATGCATAAAATGAATGCGTTACATACATGTTTGGTATCCCACAGCATATGTGAGATAAATTCAATATGCAATTATGTGATATTTTTTACTATATTTGGTTAATTCTTTCATACCTTAGTACTCGATGGTAGGGATTCAAGTCTGTGACATCTGTTCTTGACTTACAGTCTGTGGCTTTTAGAAAATTACAAATGTTCATTTGCAAAAGCTACATGGCAAATGTATCACATGTAATGTAAACATTGTGCAGCATCCTCGCTCTGTCAGCTCTGTTAACTAAATGCTGACACTAGATTTACAGAAAGCCTTGAAAATTACCCAAATCAAAAATACAGTTCTCTCCAAGCACTTCCATTGTGCACTTCCATTCACCCTCATAAAAGAACATTTATTTGGACTACATACTTACAGAATTTTGATATAACAATTTTTTCCAGAGAAAATGTTTCAAACAATGAAAAGTGTGGTGGTATCTGTTCCTTCCCTTTTTTTTTATTTCTTCTTAGGCATTTCTTTTTCTTCTTTCAAGAACTAATTATTGGAGAAATCAGCTTTTACAACTGGCATTTTCATAATTTCAAATAAAAATTTTCACAAAATAATCTTGATTTTTCTGAAATGGAAATTAGGTGACATATATTGTGAATATATTCCAGTGGTTTCAAATGGCCTAACTAAACACAGACTATGCTCATGATTATTCCTTACTGCCAATATTCAATATCATAGTTAAGGGTGTATCTTTCAAGCTGATAGTGATTGTCCTGTGAGTTAGCAGCAGAGTATCATTGCTGTTGATACAAGACATTCATAATTTCTTGTGTTGCTATATTGCTTTCATGACTGTCTCTATGAACTGTCTTTAGGATTTAGTTCAGTGTTAATCAGAGAGGCAAAGCCAGGCAATTTCTGTCTTATACTTCTATTTGAAGAACAAAAAAACCCAGCAGAAAATGTTTTACATAGAAGCAAATAACACTACAGAAGCAAACTTTACCTTAGGTGAGCTAGTCCCCCTTGCATCCCTCTACAAGCAGCAGAAAGAGGCTCCTCCTGACAGTAATTCAGAGGATTTATGTGTCTCTTGACCACAGAGCAGGACTAGGGAGATTTCTCCCTAGAGTAAAGTTAAGCCTGTGGAAATGTCTCTCAAGTTTCTCTATTAGAAACAAATTCTGCTTTACACCAGACTACAGTATTCAGGGCTGGTAAAATGTAAGATGGACAATTACAGCATTGGCATTATCTGCTGGAATTGCAGGAATTGCAGGAATGGGAGGACATGTTGTCTTTTAAATTATTTTTTAAGAAGGAAAGTACTTAATCCCATTTTTGCCATTTGACTTGATGCAACACTAGATATAGAAAGTGATTCCATATTTTGTATACTGAATATATAATCCCATTCTCATTTCTCACTGTCAAAGATATCTAGTGATCTCATGTGGAAAGTTCAGAGTGCTGTGTCACGGTCAGTATATTTGGTTTCTTTGGAACTAGGCAACCCCAACTTAGTCTATTCCAAATAACAACATTTCTTATTAATAGGGTTCTTTTTACAGTATTGATAGTACTTGGCAGCAACGGAGAATTACGTGTGCTAGATGATGGCCTAGTTAATTGTGGAATTTGATTCTCCTTTATCTCCTGAGCTGACTTTCAAATTCTTACTCTTTTTACCTGAGAAACATTTTGCAAACATTAGAAACCAAACTGTGAAGGAACCTGGGATTTTTATTCTCAGGTCTGGTAACAATCTCACGCCTTGCAAAGATCTCACAGCTGTTCTGACTTTAGAAGCATTTGAAAACATCTGTTAATGCACCTTATTAAAATAATCTCATCTGAAGACAAGACTGTAAGACCCAGTACAGATCTCTGAAGGTATCTGGAGAGCTCTCCATAATTTCACTGTGCAGTGGAGAAGACCACTAGACCCTTTAAGAGGGAAACTGTTTTCAGTCAGTATGAAAGTGTCTGTGATTCTGTTTAAAAATGTCTCTTCCAGCCTCTCCTCTACTTTTTAATCTGGCAATTCTATGCTTGCTTCTCTCCCGATCACTGTGGTGACTTAATTTGTTCTTAAATTCAAACTGCAAGCTCCTCTAAGCGTTTTTCAAAGCCTTTTGATACAGTTCCTTTCTCCCTCTAACGACTTCAGAATGAGCAGACAGATTTAGAAGTCCTTTTTCCTCTTCCTGTGTGTCCTGGTTTCAGCTAGTTAGTTGTCACCTGGGATTAAACCACGACACTGCTAGGAGTTTCAGAGAGAATGGAAGAAGGCAAGCAGAGGATCCTTCCTCCACAGTGGTAGAAGAGGGTTCCTTTCTCAGACACTTCCAAACATGTGCCTTGTTGAACAGCCTGGCACAATGTTTATAAATGGATTTTCTGGGTTCATGACCTATTTCAAAAGAAGTGCTGGAAGCCAACACATTTTGTCCTGTCTATCTGGGTACACTGGGCACCTGTTACAGAGAAGATTCTTCACCCAGGCCTCTCCACTGGGTAAATTTAAGCTTCTATCCAGGTAAGAAAAGGTCTTGAATAAAAAGGAACAGCCCTGGGTGAATCCCATAGAAAGTAAGACAATATGCAGATAAGATCTTTGGTGTTTTCAAAATTATTATTCTTTTCTGAACATTCAAGCATGTTTATTCATATGACACTGTTAGTATTCCATAACTTTTAAGTGCCTCACATGACCAGATTGAAATTTAATTTTGAGTACATTTAATCAGATAGCAATTATATTTTCCTATAACCACACAAGTTTGGGACAAAATTTTACCAACCATTTTACATGAAAGCATTACCTGCTTTTTAAAGTGCAAAAGAATGCATGAGAATCACCACCAGGTGTGTCTAAACTGTCAGTTATGCAGTTAAGAGGAATTTGTGTATAAATTTTTTTTCTTGACCATGAAAGTCAAAGGATTCATATGTACCAAAGTATGTTTCTTAAACATACATAGAGCATTTTCCCTGTCAGTTCCAGAGGCTGCAGTCTGCAGGAGCAGTGTAAGGACTGGGGATGCTGTTGGGCTGAAACTAGCTGAAATTCCTTCTACATTTCAGAGGTTTTGCATACACTGTAGGAGATTGGGCAATGCCTAAGAGAATAGAGAACAAGATACATAAGATCTGTGAAATAGTAAGAGGTGAGATTTGATTATGTGGTTGTAGATCATTGTATTTTTACCACCTTGGAAACTTAGCACCATGCTCTCCTCCTCCTCCTCCCCTCAGCTTCCCAGCATTCACCAGTAGCAAAAAAATCCCCATTCAGTTTGGTGCATGAAAATCTTGAAAGGACGCGGATGAGATTCCTATTAGGGTTTTGGAAATCTGCTGTCATCCCATCAGCCCACAGAAACACTCCAAAATACCATATTCTGGGGGAGAGAATGGAAAGTATCTAGAGCACCAAATGTGGCAGCTGGAAACAATTTAAAAAAATACATAAGATGGGTAGGCCGGTGTTATGAGGAGTAAGAGAGGCAGCTGGGAGATTTAAAAAGGAAGGCCTGGGAGCAGCTGAAAGATGCCAACAGGCTGTTAGTGAGAACATCTGAGAGAAAACATGCCAAAATGATAAGAAAAACAGCTGGAGAAAAACAGTATTTCAAAGCCTCTGAAACAGGGATGGATATGCAAATTCTGCTAACTATTGAATGAATAAATTAATTACATTTTTTTTCTTTTCTGCTTTCATAAATTCCTCGTTTTCTCAAATGACCTCCTTCTGTAGAACCTGAAAGTGACCTTTTCTGCTGTGTCTTCCTCCTCTTGACCTTTTGGTTCTTGGTTTTTCCTCCACAGAAAATAGGTGTCTCTGAACAATCCTGTTCACTTGTTGATAGTATATTAAGCTAATATTTTAACTGTTTCTTTTTCTATTTCCTGACCTTATTAAGACTTTCCCTGCTTATCATTCTGAATGTGAATGTGGAACACCATTCTCTGTGAAGGAAATGCACAGGTAGCAGTTGATTTTAATAGCTCCAAATCTCACTCTGGGTAGGGCCTGTAAGATTTAGATGGCTTTCTATTCCAGAGGTCTAGCTGGAGGAGTTGACAGGCTTGAAGAGTCTGATGAACTGCCTCTAGAATTTGACAGGCTCTAAAACAAGTTTGTAATAAGAACGTGCTGACTTTGGGAAGTAAGCTATAAAAATACACAGTGGGACAGATTTTCAAGGTTTTATGCATTACAGTTGCAAATGTAATTCCTTATGTATTTTATTATACACACAGCTCATCATTTACTCATATCTGATTACATATTTGAATGTAGTCTAGGTGTGTGCATCAGTGATGTAAAGACATATGCCAATATCTGATAGAGTAGCATGTTCTCTACCTTTGAAATTGTGTCTCTGGTTTTCATCTGTGAAAGCAAGAGACAGTATGTATGTACTTTTTCCCCCATGGATCATAAGGAACAAAGAGCTTATGTGAAAAAAAGAGTACCGGAGAAGATCTTAATAGATTCTGTCCCATCAAAGACAGAAATACAGCAACATAAAAAGAGCAAACATGCTGTCTAGCTTCTCTGAAGGTGTTTGCTAATGACCTCCAATGAACTGGAAACTGCTAGAGAGCATAGTCTCAGCTTGAAACATGAGAACAATAGCAGACTGAGAGAAGGATGCAAAGCAGGTGAGAGTGGAGATAGTCAATAATTATTTTACAACAACAGAGCTGTAATTGGGCATCAAATTCTTGATACCTTTCATGCTACCTGACATACACTGTAGTGTCCAGGAAGAACAGCAGCAGTTTTGGAGGACATGAAAATAGATTCACAGAATAATAAAATAATAGAGAAAATTGAAAGGAAGAGAGGGTATAAAAATGCATAATAAAATATATGGAACGTTTTCTGAAAGACATCTGAATGATTACCACTTATGATTGCTAAAATATAATTCAATATGTAGCCTATAATAAATATTTTAAATAAGGAAAATAATAGAGTCAGGTCAAAATATTTACAATCTAGTCTGATAAAATACTAAATGAGACAGAAAGCACAGGTAGCACTTTCCCTTTTCCAGGGAAAGTTTTGCTTATCTGGGGTAGGGAAAAATACTTGGACTGAGTGAGAAGAAATGTTCATTGTGCAAATGAATTGTTTCTGAAGAAAGCATTTAAGTGAAATTTTCAGTCACCTGAAAGCCTTTAACTGTATCTTTTAAAATAAGATCTATTGTTTTGGAAGCCTCTGATATGATATACCCCAAACAGGAACAATTATACAGAAGCATAAACTTGCAAGAAATTCTACATATAAGATGTAGTGTTGCACTTTTTATGCTTATGTAATTTTTTCTCTTAGAATAAGAAATTTCATCTTCCCTTTTTCATTTTGTCCATGATTAGCAGTAGACTAAGCAATTTATTATTCTACATTCTGGTGTAAATACAGATGGCCTCTGCTTTAAAAAAACCCACAGCTTTATGAGAAATGAGTGCAGGTGCACTTATCTGAAAAGAATTGAGATAGTGGATTTGAGAAATAATGGGGGAGGCACTGTCCAATTGTTTTTTTTCAATGCATTGCTTTTGATAGTTGAAATAACTCTGCCTTCTACACATTCTGCTTTTCAGCCTGTAGCCTGAGAAGGTCTTTGTCAGTGGCTTTGCACCACCTTGTGACTCAAGGAGAATTCCCCCCCAAGGAAGCTGCCCAGGTTCATGTAGCTGTAAACCTTGAGAAAGAAGGAGGATTTCAGTTGCAGAAAGAAGAATACCTTGGTCTGTGATATTTTTAGTTAAAACGAGGCAGTGGTGGAGAGACTGAATTTGCAGGACCTCCTACATCAGCAGCATGCACCTATCAATACAGATGAGCTGCTACGAAATCTACAAACTAGAGATGTGCTTAGGCAGCTCCATTTAAATGGAGTGCGATAATTCCATTTGTAGTTGGCATGGGTCCCCAATGTGATGCTCTTTGAGTGACCTTATTCAAAACTTACTGTTTCTCAAACAGTCCTGAGCTGGAGCACTTTCTACGCCTCCTCAAGAATGAGAACAACATGAGAAATTTCAGCACTGATAGTTTGGTTCAAACTCTGGGAAATCAACTGAACATCGCTTGAATATTTCTTTTCCCCCTCCTCTTCTCCATACTAAGTCATTATCAGAAGAAGACCCAAAGTTCATCACACACATGAACATGTTCCTGCCCCTTTCTTCTTTCTAGCATGTCGCATTAAACAGCAGAATTGTCCTTCCACTAAACCCACAAAGATGTTCAAGCAAGCCAATGCCTGGTAGAACACAGTGCTGCTCGGAGGGTTTATGTGCAGCTTGCTCTGCTCAACAACAAGGCTTTAATGAGTTGTACTCTGGGGTAGCCAAATGGTGTTGCAAATACAGGTAATCCTCTGAGTACCAGGATCAGAGAATAGTGCAGTAAAATAGTTCTTTTCTTGAGCTCATTGCTGAATTAGTAATTAAAAGTCAATTACTATCACTTAATCTTTTACCTGTATGACTGACGGAACCTGAGACTTTGCAGGTTACAATGCTTAGACTGAAAAACATCCCACTGAGAAACAATTTGTTTTCATGTTGGCGTATATATATTTTGTCCTTAGGAGTCACCAAATGGGCAATAACTACCGTCGTTCTTGGCCAGTTAAGACCTGGAATATCTCCTCCTGGGAGCAGACAATTGTACCATCCTGATAATCACATTAAATAGCACAATAAATATTGAGAATCCATTGAACTATTTTGATGTTGGCAAGTAATGGCACTTTCACTACCACTGAGCAGACTGTACTTCTTACCCCTTTGGAGCAAACCTCTCTGGCCTCCAGCAGTTCTCTCAGGAAATATTCATGCAGATCTATTTACAGTCTGGGCCCTGGCTGGATATCAAGCTCATCTTGATTGTGTCCAAAGCTTGCTATTCTGTTCTCTCTGCAGTTATCAACCAAGCTGTCCTGCTGAAACAAAGATCATTAATACGGTGTGGCTGCATTTCAAATAAACTATATCTAAAATCCAATAGAGACAGTGCCTACTTCTCCCTAATACTACCATTCCCTGCTTTTAGGAAAGCCAGATTCCTTGAGGTTCCTCCACACACTGTTTGTGTCTCTGCCAACCTGTTTTCTTAGAGAACTGCTGGCAAGCACTAGTCCCACTGTCGGGATCAGGCCAAGGCGCTCCATACGGTTTCCATTATATTGATGACAAGACACAGGATCTTTGAAGCCAGCTTCATGTGTTGAAGTTCCAGTGGCCACCAAGGCCTTCTTTCCCCGAAAGACGCTACACTGCTGTTTTGTTTGCCCTTTGACTAGCCTTTATTAAGCCAAATCAATGCATTTGCACAAAGAAAGCCTTTCAACTGTGGTGTGCCCTTCTTAGGCGCCCGCTTACCCGAGCTCCTGCAGCCATGTCAGGGGCATCTCCATCCGACACCAGCCCTCTGAAGGCTCGTGGGCACACTTCTGTTTCCACACTCAGGCACAGTTCTCAGAGCTTTACATTAGATTCTGATTTCTTTTGGCAAGATCCCAGGTGTCGTTAGAATAGACAGGAGAATTGCTATTCTTGATAAGGTCAGAGGAAAACCAGTTTCAAGACACAATAGTGTACATGAAACTGGTGACATTTGCAGAAGAGTAAAGCCTGGAGATCTCTTTGCTCCCTCTTACATGAAAACCAGTATAAATGATGATGGCACTCAGGTTAGTGAAAGGATTCAGCTTACAGAAAATGAGAAAAGAGTTTCCTTGATAAAGTAGTTCTCTAATGGAAAAAAAAGCCAATATTGATGAAAATCAAGAAAGAATAATGCATGAACTTGCATTCTGTGATACATAAGACTTGGTTTATGAAGCACAGTTTTTCCTTAAACAATGTTCATAACATAAATTCATATAAAGGAATGCACACTACTCTGTAACTGTAATTGAAAAAGACATTGTGAACATTCCTTATTGCACTAATATACGACTTCCCATCTTCCAAGGCTAGGAAGAGAACATACTGGATAAAGAGAGCAGCCCACTTTTAAGGTTCTTCGTTGCTAGTATGATGAAGAAATTACCTCATAATTGGGACTGTCCATCACTTGAAAAAGCTTTCGCCAGACCTTGAAACAAAGCTAGTGCTTCAGCTTGGTTATGCTTGGGTTGTTCTTGCCCATTTACTTGTCTGCATAAAACACTACGGCTAAACTTGATGACTTTAAGATCTTTTCCTAACCTAAGCAATTCTGTGATTCCTAAATTATCTGACTACCTTCAGTGAAAATAAGATTTTCCTCTAGACTTTCATTATTTCTATCTCCATTCAGAAATATTACCAGTGAACAAATTAGCAGATGAATTCCAGCGGTTTGAACAAATAGTCAGGGAATCCCAATTTTTGGCAACATCATGGTATCCTCAGCCTTGAGCAAGTAATCAGTCCTTCCTTTGAAGCAGCTGGAAAATGCACTGACATGCTTCTGTTGAAAGCCATTCAGTTGTAATGGTTCTTGTCAGGAAAAAATAAGAACAATCTGCTCTGGTACTTCTAAATGCAGCGATATTTTGCTTTTAAACAATTTATGATTTTTTAAAATAGTTTTTTTAAAATAATTAAACCACAAAATGTTTTAAAAATTACCCAATTTTTTTTTTTTTCTGAGAGACAATTTCGTTTACTGCAGGGTTTTAAATTTTAGCTTGTTTTTGTCATCACTAGAAATCCCAACAACACCACCAACAAAAAGTACAAGTTTTTCACAGTGGCAAGATCCCTTGCCTGCGTTTCTGGATAAAAATGTGTTTTGTTCTTGAAGTATGTGGTAAAGATCAATTCATGTCCTTGCAAGTGCAGTGACAAAACATTTTGAACAGCCTAATAACAGGTGATGGATTCACTGAGCTTTGCTTGTGACCTACCTCTGTCAGTTTTGGTATTTTGACATCTTTTTGTCTGGTTCAAATGGAGTTGACGTAGTCAGAAGAAGGCGAGCTGCAGATGGAAAGAGTTCTTTTGTAAAGACTTTTCCAGATTTCATAAATTTTGGGGTGAAAGACTATGGGGTTTTCTTCTCCTACCCAGTTTAAATCTTAAGTAGGAAGTGAGTTGGCACCTGCAAGAATCTTTGCCCTGTATAGAAGTGGGGGCATGTCACCCCCAATAGCCACCTCTAGAGAAGGGAGAAGAAGCAGCAGACAGGCATAGTGAAGTCTAGTCCAAAGATTAACACAAGGCTACTGAGCTAAAGATTATATATTAATCTCAGAGACCTCTCACCAATTAATTTGCATAGCATCTTTTGACTTTCAGATGCTTGATGATGAAACAGACTTTGGTGGGTTCCTCCCTATTCCCAGACTGTTTAGGTCAAAAATAATGACAGAGTAAGCTAGTCCAAATTCATGGCTTATCTCAGCAAAGTCGGCACATGGAATTGGCAAATATTCCAAAGATAATTTCCTTTATGTTGAGAAAAGCTGATAGCTGTTTTATGTCCACATCTGTATGTTTGAACACAGTCATATTTATTTTCTCCTTATTCTTTGACAGTACGTCAAGCTTATTATTTCTCATAATTTTACATTGAGCTTTGGAGGAAAAAAAGTAACTGCAAACAAGCCCCCAAAGCCCAACTATTAGTCATAATAAATATTTTGTAAATTCACACATAACCATGCTATTTTCAAAGTCCTCAAAAATCTTTAGTTGCTGCTACTGTCTGGTGTTTTCTTGGTTTTCCTAAATGAAGTATATGATAGTATCTTGAATCTGTTGCTTAGGATCATTATGCCCAGTAATATGGTGGCATGAATGTAATAAACCAGCTTAAAAGAGTATTTCACCATTGTTTTCAGGGATGAACAAAAAATGGCTGGATGTAAACTTATTGGATGGCTCCTGCAAGGTAATCTTACTAGTCAATAAGTTGTAATATTAAATGTATTGTAAGGCCGAGTGGTGTTCCTTTTCTGGCATTTTTCCATTCTTCCCATTCACATTTTGGTGATGATTACAAGGTCAAATTCTGTTATAATCCTCAGTTTTTACTTGCTCATAATATTTTCATTAAAAATTTCCTAAGTGCCTGAGATTTTTACAGTTAGATTTTACCCAGAGACTGCTTTATTGCTAGTTTGAGGGAGTATAACCTAATAGTTTGAAGTTCAAACACAAAAGCTAATGGCAATCTGAATATACTGCTTACATGTTTATTTATAACAAAAACTTGGAAAAGAAATTGAAATTATACAGAAGACAATTCAATAACATGTGCAGGCTCTTGGTTCAGAATGGAATGCTTTTTCTTACAAGGTTTTGAATATAACTAGGGAATTGCTCAGTTTAAAATGGCTCAGCATCTGCTGAAAAAGACTAAGAGGTGCTTTGAGTGGTTGCATCATTATTTTAACCCTAATATAGTCCTTTTACATGTTTGAAAAATCCAAGAAAAATTAGAATCAATGAACTCTAGTGCTGCCAAATTATGTTCTGTAGTTAATAGGAAAATACAAATATTATGAAAAATTACAGTTCTGGCATACAAGTCATCAATGTAACCTTTTACGGTATTACATCCTTTTTAGTCTACACATTCCTTAGCAATGGTTCCTTGTTTCGGCTTCTCCCTCTCTCTGTAAGGAACTCAGCGTTGGTCACTTTTCAGTATAAAATCTCTTCTGAAGGTTTTGGAAACAGAACTGGAAATTGTATTGTGGGTATTTTCTTGCTGCTTACATCTCTCAAGTAAAACGATAACATTTTCACTGAGTATTTGGGTATATCACAATTGGATGCTGATATTTCTCAGTTGTTTTATTTTGGTCCTGATAATATGAATTATTGGTATTTCATGTATGTGAGATGTTACTAAGGTGTATTTTATGTACAAAGGTCTGTTCAGCTACTCATTTGTCAAAAAGAAGAGTTAGTGTTCACATTGCATGCCTAAAGCTAGGTTTGCTAGCGGTGCTTGCACATTCACATTTTTGCTGATGTTACTCATTCTGTCAAGTTATAGAGCCAGCATGCAACTGACCTTTATAAACTCAGTCATAAACTTTTATTCTGTTCCCATTGTGGCTTACCACAACACAGACCCCTCCAGGGCAGCAAGCATTCCCCTTCATGCCCTCCCCTGCGGTGTCTGTTACCTCCAGATGGAGGTAAGAGAAGGCCCAAGGACATTGTCAGGGGTGTATAACAGTAGGGAGAAGATGCTTTCTTCATCCTATAGCGAATAAAAGGTTAGTGTACCATCACTGTGCTCTGCCTTCCTCTCAAAGGGACTTTTGGTTTTAATTCCTACTTGATACCATGTCTTGTAGGCAAACCCCTTGGAGCAAGACCACAGTAGAGAAATAGGAGAACAGAGCAGAAAACGGTGTTTGTTGTTTTCTACTCACCTCCCTGCTGACTGTTTACAGGCTTTCTTAGCAGAGAGAGCACTACAGTGCTCTCTGCAAGGTCACAGATCTTAAGGTCAGGTTGCAAAAGGCAGTTCAGCAACACTTCTCAGCAGCCAGGCTTTAAGCACTCATTAAGAACAGAACATGACAGCATCAGCCCAGGATGTTAGTGAGTGTACCAGTTCTGGGCAACTGAGTTTCATAATTGTCCACAGTGAAATGAAGTGAGACCCTAAGACCAGGAAAAATCTTTTCTATCATTTCAATTTCACTGCTGCCTCTTTTGCAGATGAAAAAAAGACCCTTTTTGGGGATGAAAGAACAGCTCGAATTCCGCAGTCAAGCCTGTGCTTCTGCTGAAGTCACTGTAAGAGTGACAGCTGCAGTAATGAATTTCAATATGAAGATTATATAAACATCCTCCCATTCCTCAAAGAACTGGCCAAGACTGTCATGTATTTCACACAGGCTTCTTTCAGACATCAGGTAGCAGTTGCTTTTGGTGGCCTGGACTGATACTGAAATGTTAACTAGTCCTAAAGGTTACAAAACCATCAGCAGCTGGATCTGAGCAGCTACTTCAATGCTTCCCAGTTCAAGTACTACATGCAGGAAGGTATTGTGACCGTTAGGTTTTTAGTAACACTACTTTATGATTGTAGGAAGGGTTCAAGGACAAAAAATCTGTCAGGTGTGGAAGGGGATTGATTCAGGCACCTCTTGAAGAAGCTCAATCCACATACAGACCTGGTGGGCTGCACCCAAAGGTGTTGTCATTCTGAGGCTGCTCACTATGATCTCTGAAAGGTCATGGAGATTGGGGAGGTCTTCTCTGACTGCAGAAAGGCAGATGATGCACCCACCTTCAGAAAGTGTGTGAAGGACAGTCTAGCAACCTATCAAACAATGATGGCGTGAGCAATCTTGGCAGAAATTTCTGGCCATGTGAAGGAGGTGGTGGTGATTGGGAACAGCCAGATTTACAAAGGTAAATAATGCTAGACCAACTTAATTGCCTCTTGTGATGAGGTGACTTCATCTCTGAAGGAGGGGAAAGCAGACACTGTTGTCTACCTTGAGTTTAGCCAGGCTTTCCATGTAGTCTCTCACAGAATCCTTGTATCCAGTTTCAGATGGTCCAGTCTAGCTTGGCAAAAAACTAACTGAATCATTGGTCCAAAGGGCTTATGCTCTGTCCAGAGGCTGGTTACAGTGTTCCCTCTGTGTCTGCCTGGTCTGATACCTTTATCAATGACTTGGAGGAAGAGATAGGATGCAGTACTGTCATTATACTTAATGGAGGGTAGGCTTGATACACTTGAGGCCAGACCTGCCATTCAGAGGGATTTGCACCTGCCAGAGGACTAGGTCAACAGGAACATCATGAAATTCAGTCAGGACAAATAGAGAGTTCTTTATCTCAGATGGACTGACCCCCAGGGCTTGGTTAGCAAGCTAAAAAGGACATGGGAGGCTTGGGGCAGGCTGAACAGGAGTCCATGGTAAACTCTAGCACCAGTGAAAGTGCATCAGACTGGATCAACAGGAGAACAGATGGCCGATCAAGGGAATTGATTATTCTGTTTTACTCAGCACTCATTAGACCACAGCTGGCATAGTGGGTTCTGTCTTGAGTCTCCCAGTACATGAAAGCTGCTGATAAATGTGAACAATTCCATTGGAGGGTCAGCAGGATGGCTGGAGGTTGAAGCATGAGAATTGTGAGGAGAGGCTGAGACACTGGGGTTTATTCAGCCTATGGAAGAGAACAGCAATTTTCCAGTTCCTAAGAGTAGGTTACTGAGAAGACAGGGCTGGGCTCTCTGCCAAAGAATGAGAGACGAAGGCTATAAATGAATAGGGGAGGTGCTGGTTAGATAGAAGGGGGAAAAAAAATGACACTTTGGGAATAATTAGGTAGTGGAACAGATTACCCAGAGGGGTTGTGCAGTCCCCACATGGGGGATTTTAAGACTTGACTGGATAATGACATAAGCAACCTGGGACCCCCCCAAAGTCCCTTCCATTCTGAATTATTTTATGGTAACTCTCAGGATGGATCTTCTCCATCTTCTTTGTAGAATTTCCTCCATGTAACACAGTTCCTATCAGTCTATGTATTTGAAGTCCGTGTATATGCTGCCTTTCGTCCCACAGAGCAGGAAAACTAAATAAAAGGTTGCCCCCCCCCCCCGAGTTTTAACTAAACAAGATCTAAGACTATTTGAGCAAGAATAACACTAGACAAGATGAGACAATTTTTTTTATTGTTTTAGTACGAGTGAATAGATTAAGAGATCTGAAATGTTGTAAAGCAATATACATACTGAATAAATAATATGCACAGGAGAGTCATGTCTACATTATAACACTGGCTAGTATTCAGAATACTTCAAATAAATCCAGTGACATTGGATAAAGTCCATAAAAATGCTATCCTGTCTTCCCTTGTATGAAATTGTTCAAGTATAAAAAAAATCCAATACAGTGTAAAATATTAAATTCCATTTCAGTCAAGAATAAAAATTGCAAGTATTGTAGTTTCACAGGACAATGTAAAGCAGCATTTTCTAGCAAGGGGAAAAATAGTCAGTCTACATACAGATGAGTAAGAAAACGGCACTAATGTATTTGAGAGGTCTACATGAATTAACTAGTAGAGGGAAAAAGAATGAACTAGCAATGTTTTATGTAAAAACCTAAAAAAGTGTTAATTTAAGAGTACCCTCATACAGTGCACATACTGAAATTAAATAAATCCAAGTCAACATCCTTAGTTAATTAGGTTAATATTTAATATGCTACATCTAAGCCTACTAAATAATTTATACCATGAGATGAATACATAATTTTACAGTGTCACATCTAAAGTCGCTTTCTTCAGAGCGCAGCATAGTAAAACTTTCAAAATAAATATTTCTTTTTAAATAGCATAACAATTAAGGCACAGTATAAATCACATACCATTAACCCTTCAAGAACTGCAGTCTTGGTAACAAAAAGTCGCCTTGTGTACTGTATGTTTGCTAATAAATACTTTAAATATAATCCTGAAATAGATATTAAAATTGTACAAATGGTTTCAGAAAAGAAAATTCCCTTACAACAGTTCTTAAAGGTTTTAATTCTTTAGGCTTCTTCCTGCCTTTATTCACAAGTTACGAATAGATGCAATAAACAGAAAGAGAAGGCTGTTGTAGTAAAAGGGCTGATCCTATTTTAGAATCAGAATAGCTGACACCAGCATTTAAAGTTTCCCAAAAGTGAAACGGGATGGGGCGAGGGATTAGGATGTGACAAGCTCATCACATGAGCACGAGTGATGTGTTCTGTCCAGAACTGTCTGTGTTATTGATTGTCTCTACAGCTGTTGCACCCCTTACTTCCACATCACTTGCTCCATAGTTCCACTCATCCAGAGGACAGAGAAGAAAATAACTTTGGTGCCTGTCCGCCATCTTACTATCCGGCCATCTTCCTTGGGTTGTTTGATGCCTGTGAGTGAGACAGTGAGAAGGTACTGTCTCACGAAGACAACTTTTGAAAGCTAGAAAGGACAATCAATGCTTTAAGTTCGTTTCCTCTTAAAGTGGATAGAGATTACATATTGCTGACTCAGTTTTTTTCCCTGGTTCAAACTTTTCAAATACCATTTTCTTACTTATAAAAGGCAGTTTTGCTTCCCTGATACTGTAAAGAGTACACCTTTGCTTTTTTTGGTTCTTGTTTGTTTGTTTGAAAATATGAAGTCCCATTGCTACTCCTGCCACTCTTCCATGACAGTACAGTATTTTCCCCCCCATTTTCTTCTGCCTTGATACTTGAAACTAGACATGCCGCACTACCCCTCCCTTCTAACAACATGATTTGGATGCATACTGTATGAAAACAGTGGAATAAAAGTCTTTAGTTTCGCAACAGCATCGCTTTCCTTAAAGCTCCTTTAGTTAATATCAATTGTCTCTGTTAACTACTTATACTGGAAGGCTGAAGAGAGGAAGAGAAAGAGCGAGCTTCCTTCAGGAGTCCATCTGCTATTGCATGCGGTCTGTCTGCAGCTGTTGGGGCTGGTACTGGCCAAAAGCCGCAGCGGCTGCCGCGGCGGTCCCGGGCGCTGCCGCGGTGATGGGCTGCTGCACCGCATAGCCATAGCCCCCCGCTGCCACGTATCCAGCAGCAGCAGCCGGAGAGGCAGCGTATGGGTACTGCTCATAGGCGGCTGCGGCGGCCGAGTACTGGGCGTACGCAGCTCCGGTGTAATCGATGTAGGGCGTAGTGGAAGCAGCGGCTGCTGCAGGCTGGACGTGGGGAATTACCACTCCGGGCTGCACAAAAGCCTGTGGATAGACATAGTGAGCGGGTATCCTGTTGAAAGATGGGAGAGGGAGTTGAAGTTGGTACGCGAGTCAGCGCCTAAGCGTCATATCCATACTCCGAACTAAAACAAACTCAATTTAGTTGTTGTTATGTGCATAGGGTTGCCACAATAACTAGACTCAATGGGCCAACTGTCAGGTCACTGGCCCCAAGAGATGCATCGCTCCAAAGCACAGCGTTATAGCTGAGTTGAATCAGAGTGTTCAATGTTGCTTCAGGATAGTGTCTTTAACGCCATGAAAGTCTTCAGAAGAGCCAGCATTACTGATGTCAGTTTTAGGACAACTCTGAAGAACTAAGCTTCATTATTTCATCTGGAAAATTGCAGTACTGATTTTTCAAATCACCTGTAAGTCATCTTTATTACCCTGCTTCTCTCTTAACTACTTGACTCTTAGTAAAATTATTTCCTGCAATGTTTTTATTAGTAGTAACTGAGCAGTTTGACAGTATCACTATAATGAATTTGACAATAGCCAATAGGGCAACAAAATGGTTGAACCCTGACTTCATGTAAAGACTTTCCAGGGAGCAGGAGAGTGTATTGTGGCAACCCTACTTAAGTTGCTATGCAGACTCAGCACACATTAATTTCTCTGCAACCTCAGTCACCCTTATTAAAAATAAGAAAAAAAAACCAACACAGGCGACAAAGGAGTTTAAATAGAGTTCACAAGTGTGGTAAACACAGCAAGAATCACACTTTCCAAACGAACGATAGTGCAGCTCACTCCGTCACAAGAGGGAAGCTACCATTGAAGGGAAGCTACATAGATGCTATTAAAATCCATAACAGTGACTCCTAAGTACATGTGCATCACACTTTTATAAAAATTTGTAAGGACACAAGGGTCAAACCTGTTTGATTATCAGGTCACTGATGTCCTGTTTTGTGCCAGCTTGTTTATTTCTATGCAAGACATACAGCATAGAGTTTTTTGGGAGGTGGGCATAAGATTAAGTCTAAATAGATCTGGTGCTTAACAAAAGCAAAAACCCCACAAATTTACAGCTTAAGAAATAGCCATTCTGAACAGATCAATACACAATTTCCCATCTCCTTTGAAAAACTTGCTTCCTTGTCTTATTTATTTAGACCTTCAGTTTTGAAAATTGGTCATATCATTGTCTTAGCACACAAATCTACATACAAGTTAATCTCATAGCTGAATTTTATCATATAATATGATTTAAATATATATATATACTCAATATAAATCTCATTTTACATTCATAACTCTGTCTTGCATCTGGATTTCCGGAGAAGTCCTACATATATGTATCTCCTTTCCAGCCAATGAATCTTTATAAATCCATGAAAAACCACTTGTGCAAATTTACTATTTCATACTGAACTTTACCTTTAGAGACAACTCTAAACACTGCACCAACCTTTTAGAATACTTTAAACACAGATGCAAATCATGATGCTAAAAACTGTCCTCTTTTCTCCAAATTCCAGATCTAATTGAAAGGGTTTATTGAGGGTTTTTTTTTTGTTTCATTTTTAAAATAACTTTAAGACGTACTTAAATGGTCAACAAGGAAACATTTCAATCAGAAGGGACACTGTCAACTGGAATCATAGCAAAACATAGTTTAAAATAAGTGATAAGCTTTAGAACAGCTTAGTTTTCTTTTTAAGAAAAAAAGAGCTCAGTTGATTGTATAAGGAATATTAACAGATAGAAATGTTCAGCTGTCGTGTTTAAGACACGAACACCACAATCATAAAAACCCAACATGTCAATGAAATTATTTTTCTACTGCGTGGAAAAAGGAAAAATAATTAAAAAAAAAAGAGTGATAAATAGGGAGGGATTGGGAAGGGAAAGAAAACGTAAAACAAAACCATAAGTTGGGTTTTTAACACTCACCTAATTTATGAAGTGATTAGCCAGAAGTGCATTTGAAGCATACTTAAGCTGGCTCTGTGCATTTAAATATACATCATTACCTGAGCTCTCCATAGAAAATGGATGAGCATACACAAGCATTTTGTATTGGTCACCAAGTACAATCCTAATAAAAATAACACCACGTTTTTTAAGTATTAAGGAAAGAGATATAAAACCAAATTTGAAGTCACCAAGAACTTCTTCTGCAGCACATCGAAGGAATCTTTACATACAGTACTTATGAAAGAGAGTAATTCTAACAGAAGAGACAGTAATCAAGCTTATCAGACTGTTTGTGTTGACTTGAAATGACATTACTAAGATTTTCTGAAGACATTAGGACACTGCCACCTCCGTGAACAAGACAGAAAGATACATGTGCTTCCACTTAAACTCTTGTGACTTGTTTTATTTAAGCCAAGAAACTAACAGGTGGTGAAGTTATGAAACATTATCTGTTTGCCACATCTTACTCTACAATAAACATAAACCCTGTGCAGGCTCCTCTCCACCATGCCATTTCACACATGATGACTGACAGCATAAGCTGCAGTGGGGCTATTTTTGATCATCTGTCATGCTACAACTGTTTTGAGTCGAGTAAAATGGCTTTATATGGCCAAAGTAAATTTCTACCTACTGCAGAGGCCAGGACATGAAGATCTCAGCCATTCAGAACCCAACTGCTTTTCATGCTCTGCCAGGTCAAAAGCTGAAAAAGCAATTCCCAGTTACACTGGAAATCCTTAGTATCCTTAATTTTAAATAAAAAGCTGCTGCTTTACTTTTGAGAGTACTAGTGCGAGAAATGCACATGATTTAAGCTCTCTTTCCTAGCAGTAGATTTTATTTTGGAATGTCTATTTACTGTTTTACATTTTTGCAATTAAAAAAAGGGGAAGACGTGCTTAACTTTAGCAGTAACTGTAGCTTTGATTTATTCAAAATTCAATGACATATACCCCTGCCACATGCCTTAAGACCTTCATTGTTGTTATAACAGAAGATTTGTGTTTAACTAAGACCTCCAAAATAATTCTATAAGCAATAATAAAGTGAATGCTAATTGTTTCAAAGGAAAGAAGAGACTTTTTAGACTAATGCAGAGAGCTGTGAAATATAGAAATTCAGCAGTAGTAGCACATCTTTGACTCACAGTATTACATTCTTGTGAAAGTATATATTTAACTTTGAACAAAATGTTTTGCTTTGGCCCTGGTATGGCATTGTCTGGTTTTGAAGGCATAATTAAAGAGAAGATTTTCAGCAACGAACAGCTTTCCTTTTAACAAAAGTAGGTTACCTAAATATTAAGACATACAAGACCCTTACTATGCTTCCTTTTCTCTGATAACCATAAGGAGGACATAGCAGGCTAACTTTTGACTGTTCTGGCTTCATTCCCTCTTTTCAGATTATCCTAAGTCTAGTATTATACAAGTCGTTTGATCACAAACTCAAGAGGGGGCTTTTCCTTCTATCTTTAAAAGGTAGAACTGCCTAACTCTTGGAATATCAGACAGGTAGTATCAGCTAACCATTTGATAATTAACTTAGTAATTTTGGATTTAACTCTGGTCTCACCGAAAACAGTGGGAATGTTTTCATTTTGATCAAAGCACAAGTTTTAGACAGGAAGGAAAGGAACAGAAAATCTCTACAACAGTTATGTCCTGCACCAATACCTCTGTATAACCCCAAATTTTCCCACCAATATGAAAATAGAAATTCCATAAGCAAACCAAGAAAAGCTATCTTAGGAAGCAAAGTCATCTTCCCCCTCCATAAATTCCTGTTGAATTCAGAGATAATACTTTAACAAACAATCCTGAAAACAAAGCTTTATAAATAACCAGTCCTGTGATCAAACAGCTTTATGAAACACACCAACAGTAAGACAGATGCTGAATGCAAAAAGTAGGAAGAAATGTTATTTGGTGGATGAACTGACCTCCTCAGCACTGAATAAAGAAAAGTTCCCTGACTTTTCAAAGTGCGTCATGCATTGAACCTAATCTAGTTTCTGTCTCCTTCCACCACAATAATGCTGTACTTAAGTCAGAATATTGAACTTCTGCATTTTCTCAGGTAAAAGCAACATAACGTAATCCGATTATTTTCAGGTTTTTATTTGATAGCTGGGAAAGCATATGCTGTGGATGCTCAATCCCTGGATGTATTCAAGGCCCAGCCAGATGGAGCAATAAGGTCTAGTGAAAGGTGTCCCTGTCCACAGCAACGGGGTTGGAACTAAACAATCTTTAAAGTCCCTTCCAACCCAGGCCATTCTATGATTCTATGATTCTACAACACTGCTGACCATACCAAAATGCAGCAGTACCTTCCTAATTTGCACTCTGCTAGGAAAAGAGCCAACAAAACAAAACACAACCACGAAACATTTGAAGCTTTTGTGTATGGATTAGCAGAGTATTGATAGTGAATCACCACTACAACCAATTTTACGCAGCGTATTAGTAAAGTGTACTTAAAAAGTGAAACTGTGCAAAGAAAGGCCTTCAGGCTGTATTTCAGTGCAACCCATATAGAAAGCTCTAAGAGTGAACTCTTAACAGAAGTAGATTCGAGTAAGCACTGAAACATCCCCTCTTACTGTCATGGAATATTGTGAATGAAGATGTTCATTCATCCTAGTGAATGCTGTTCTTAATCTCAACTACATACTTTAGAAAAGGTACCAGGTCACTGGAAATTCTGAGACGGAAGCAGGATTAGTAATCTCCGTCGTTTGCACATCATAAAAGAAAGGCAAGAGCCAAGGATCAAAAATGACCAATTTCATATATACATGACCCTATGACCAACATTTCTCCAGACTTATGCCCAGTGCATTAGAAATAAAACCCTATTCATTCTGCTGGAAGGATTTCCCTGGCCTACACATGGTTTACATGATCTGGGTATGTAAAGCAAGAAAAGAGCCCTATATTTGCATAGTCCTTTAAGCAACGGACTGCCACAGGTCCTCCTTTTCTGTTGTGCTCAGCAAATACTCAGTCTCTTCACAGCTGATCCCTGTGCAATCCATTTGTTCCTCTTTGCAACAAGTACTTTAACTGCTCTGGAGACAAGGCGTTCTGCCTCCTGCCTACCTTAGCACAGGCATCATAAACTGATCATGGCATACACATTGTCACCTCCTCACACTTCAAAGAAGTGAGCAAAATATAGTAGAGGATAATCATGAGAAGGAAAAAAAAAAGACAAAGTTTGTTACAGTCTCCCCACTCTCAGAAGAATCAACGCTCTCCTTTAAAATTACATGAAATTTCTAAGAAAACTTTTTCCTGTGGTTTTCAGGATAGGCACCGGTTCCCACCATTTTGACAGATCAAACTATCGATAAGCTATTGGTGCTTAATAACGGATAGGTAAGATAATCTAAACAAATAAACATTTGTGACAAAGTTTCCCTATTTTATTGTTAGCTTAGCAAAATGCACTATTTTGCAATGGGTTTCTCAGTCAGTGTGCATTAGTGAAGTGACACTCTATGGAAAACTTAATGCAGACTTCACCTCCTAATTATATGCCTATAGGAAGCAAGAGTTAGATCTACTTAGGAATAGTAAATTCAAGTACAGGAGAAATGCGCTAGATATTAAAGAAGGATTGAAGGAAAAACTCTTCAAATTAGGAAGCCCAAATGGACGCACATCGTTAATAGGGAGCTCCACACCCCTCCCGAGAACAAAGCCCCCCAAAAATTATGAACATGCAAGCAATACGTTGATTTACTTAAAAATCAAGAAGTCACACAATTTAGCACTCACTACAAAATATGGTTAAAAAAAGTCACAGGCTACAGCTTGAAAGCAAGGAAAAAAAAAAAGGCCCTTTGCTCCCCATGGCAAAGTCACTCCTCAACAACAAAACCAAAATTAAAAAGACCCCCCCCAAAAAACTTTCACTACAGCTCTTTCAAATAAATAAAAGCACACAGTTTAGCTATCAACACCACTTCATTACTGTAATAAATAAAAAAAAGCACACCGAGGTCTATTGACTATATGAAGAAAAACATACATGCATCGTTAATCACCATTTTAGCTTGTTTGTGTTTGAGTCTACTGGTTACAGAGTTTAATTCCAAACAGAACTATTCCACCTCTTATCATCATATCCTTCTGATCAGTTATCTTAACTGTAAACGATCCCTGTCAGATTAGAAAGAGATAAATAACATTGAGTCAAGCTGAAAAAAGAGAAACGGGGCACAGCAATCTTGCATCAAGTCATACCTCCTTGTTTTTTTATAGAGTCATATGGGACTGGACTGCTTAGTCGGAAGGGCCACGTCCCACACAACTTGACTCAGCTGCGGCATTTAGAACATGACCGACAAGGTGAGTGCATTTACGGGTATATATTTATAAATCTGAGAACTTCAGCACTGCTGGCCAGTTTTAAGGATGCTACTGCAAGAGGCTTTCAACGATCATACTTTTTCTTTCCTTATAAAAAAAAAAAAAAAAGAGATTTTTTTCTCCCCTGTTTGAGGTCCCATTGAACAGACTTACCCGAAAGGTCTCTGTATGAGAGCTGGATGAAGCTGCTGGACACCAAAGGCAAAACCTACCAACAAAAACACATCACATTCTCTGTATGGGTGTTCTTTTGGCCATTTATTTATGCTATGTACATATACACACGCACACAAATGCAGAGCAAGAGCCTTCACTAACAGCCTCCAGGAACAACGTCTGAAAGGCTGTAGAACCAAAAATTAGAAAGCAAAATGTATCAGTACACACACACACACACACACACACAAAGAGAACTTAAACCAGTACAGTGCACACTTCCCTAGAGATGTTTAGGAGAACAACTTTTTCTAAACAAGCACAGGTTTTCATTCACATTTCACTTTGTGCCCCATTCCGGTCCCTAACTTTAACCTCCGAAGGTATTTCCTACTCATTAGTGTATCTGTGTACTTTCTAGAGACTTAAAATTTGAGCCATCTCTGCTCATGAGGTCTTAGCATGGGGGGGGAGTGTCAAATCCCGACTTCAGTTCTTCGAACACCCAAGCATAAACCCTGTCTTTCCTTGGCGGGCACTTAATTACTCAGACAAGTGTTCCTCAGGCTAAACATGGGGGAACTCAGAGCAGCTTCCTTTAGAGCACAAATGTGCTCACACTCCACACTCCTCTCGCTCTTACTGCAAAGCAGCAGTTTGGGAAGAGCTAGGACATCAGATTGGCTCAGATGTGGTCTTGGGAAGAGCCATTTAATTTTAAAGTCTGCATAATAGCTCCCATCTGTTTGAAGAGTTTGCATTAAGATACTGTTTGTATTAATAAGACCGCACACATTGGAAGCAATTCATTCCTAGGCCAATCTTACCCTGCAACGATACTGTAAATGGTCAGCGCCACCACATTCCCAGCAGCAGGAATAACCAATGAAGTGTCTGAGCTGTGGAAGTCTTCCTGGGGAACTGCAGATACTTTATCTCTGATTGCTTTTGGTTTTTAAATAAGGCACACGTACAAAATAGCCAAAAAGTTACTACATGCTGCATTTAAAAGTCCAAACCAAAGCACGCCCAACTGTGCACGTACTTCAGAAACGTGGAGGGCACCACTACCTTTCGTAAAGTTTTGCTCTTCAGAAACCTGAGGTACGGAGAGAAAAGCCATTCGGGGCCACTTCCTCACCTGGCTGCATTATCCGCGGCTTGGCACCCAGGTACGCCAGGTTCACGTTGGCTTTCCTGCCATCGATGATGGGGTTGGGGTCCTTACAAGCCCTTTCGGCAGCAGCTCTGTCAGCCATGGTGACCTTAACGGGCGATGCTGCGCATTAGATCCCTTTCCGCGGGGAAGGAGAAGCCTCTCGCCCACAGCAGCGACTCGGTTGCCCCCCGGGGCGGTCAGGGGGGTCCCCATCCGGACCCCGGCCCCGGCCCGCCCGCCTTGCGGAGCGGGGCTCCGGGCGCCGCGGCGGGCGCAGGGCGGAGGGTGCGGGCCGAGCTCCGCCGCCGGCAGATAAACCCCGGCGCGGCCGTATCAGCGAGCAACAGGCGCGCTGGCGGCGCTGCGAGGAACTGGGCAATTCCCCCCCCTCAATCTCCTTTTTCAGTAATACCCCCCTCCCGCCTCTATCCAAACTCTCCAGCAGGGAGAGGGGGAAAAAAAAAAAAAAAAAGAGAAAAGCAAAAAGCCGGACGCCCGGCAACCCCTCCCGCCCCCCGAGCTCTTACAGCGTCCCCCGCGGAAGATTCCCCGCGATGCCCCCCGCCACCGCCCACCTGCCCCCGCCGCCCCCCGCCCTGCCCCGCGCCCCGGCACTTACAAAGCCGTATCCCCGGGACTTGCCCGTCTGCCGGTCGGTGATGACCACCGCCTCCTCGATGTCCCCGAAGACCTCGAAGTACTTGCGCAGGCTGGAGTCGGTGGTGTGGTAGGGCAAGCCCCCGACGAAGATCTTGGTGTAAGTGGTGTCCTTCTGCGTCGTGTGCATCTTCCGCCCGGCCCTGCGCGCCGCGCCGCGATCTGCACCCACGCGTGGCCGCCGGGGCGTGCGGGTGCTGGGCGGCGAGACCCGCTTCCAGACTCAGCCCCGCTCTTTTTTTGCCTTTTTATTATTTTTTTTTTTCTCCTCTCTTCCCCCGCCCCCCCGTTTTCCCCCCGCCACCCAGCTACAATGCAATTCCCTTTTGCCTTTGCAGACCCAGCTTCTTCCTCCTCCTTCACGAGCGGAGCCCCGCAGCCTCCGGCGGTTTTGAGGTAGGTATCGGCGAAAGGAGGAGGGGAGGCCGGGCAGCAGCCAGCCTGGCGGCCGTAGCGCTGAAAACGAGCAGAAGCAGCAGCTGGAAGAGGAGCGCAGGGCCTGGGCTCTAGCAACTGAGTGGCCTTCCCCCCTAAAAGCCACCGGGTCGGGCACTCTCGGTTCCTCCTCCTCCTCCTCGCAGGGGCGGGGACGGCGGCGGGGCGGACCCCGCGCTCGGCCGCGGCGCAGCCGGGGCTGACACACAGCTGTTGGCAACAGCTGGATGCCCCCCGTGCGGCGGCAGCCGGCCCTCGGGGCCGCCGGGCGAAGGGGCTGCCTCAGGGGTGCCTCGCGGGGAGGCTCGGTGCCTCCCAGGCAGGTTTCCTGCAAATAGCAAGTGTCAGCAGACGGAGTCCGGTGGGGTCAGCGCTGCCCGGCCGGCCGGGGAGCCCGCGGGCAGAGCCGGCTCACTGGTGGCTGGCGGTCCTGTAATGCTTCGATTAGAGCCCGAAGGCTTGTGGTCAAACCCCTGCCACTCTCACTTACCTGTCTCTCCAGGCTAACAAAGCTACGGTGCTGCAACGCTTCCACGACTGTTGTGGTCGAGGTGGTGCTGGTGGTGCTGGTGGTTGTGGGACTTGCTGTTGGTTTGGTCGCAAGGTGAAAAAAGAAATGGTAAAGCTGCTTCCCTTGTTTTTCTCTTCTCTTGCTGCCTCTGACCAATGCTGGGACTGGGAAGGACAAAGGGGAACAAAAAGAAAGGAATGTCTGTGTGACATGAAGAGGCAGAGGACTGTGGGAGTTGGGGGGAAGGGAGGCTCACAAGGAGACAGGAACGATGGGAGGAAGGTTAAAGATTGGGGAAAACAGATGTGCATACATGTATAGACTTTTAAACCACTCTGTTTTGGTCCCAAAGTCTTGATAAGTACTGGTATCTCTTTTTCCTCTGTCTCCTTCTTCCTATGTCTGTTAGGCTTTTCCCTATGAAGTCCCTTTCTCCCTCAGGAGAAAGAGAAATGCATCAGTTGTGGAAGGGACTTTTACAAAGCTCCTCAGCCCCTCCAGTGCCATTGTCCTAGTCCTAATGGCCTGTACAATACTGGGCCATGCTGTCAATAAACCTTACTTGATCCTTCAGACTCTCCAGGTTAAATTTGGTTTAATATGTTAGGACTAACTCAGGTGAAGTCTAGCAATCCTAGCAGGATGAGACATACGTTGCTTTTCAGCTGAAATTATGACAAGCCCTTAACCTTGACCTGAATCCAGTTAGGTCAGCTAACTCTGTCCCAAAAGTTCTCCCATCGTGGCTCTCATGATCTGGAACATTGTGTTAAACCTGACACTCCAGCCACTTCTGTTCCAAGGGCTAATCGTAACTGTAAACTCTGGCCCAGTGACCTGACTTAAATACGAGCCCAACTAAAGGTGTCAGTGCTCAGCAGAGCCCTGCAGCACACAACCTGCTTAGGAGTGCACTTAACTTCTCAGACCCTTGTGGACCTGAAAGATGAACTTCACCTAAAACCAAACATAGTCCATCCCATCATGTTTCGGTTCCCTTGCTGTACCCAGAACTCCTGTGTTTCCTGTGGCATCTGCAGAAACGGTGAATTAGCCTGGTTTTGCAGGCATTTCACAAACTCCTGTATTAAGGCCAGAAAAGCAACACTTGGCTATCCCAGGACTCATTGCAGGTGCATTTAGGAGTTCATCTTTTTCAGCCCAAGTGGAAGACTGATGACTTTGACAGACCTGAACCCTAGTCTTTTGGTCTAACAGCAAGAGCAGGTCTTCCAGGATCCAGAAACAAAACCTAACTTTCCACATCTACATCCCAACAAAGGACAAAGTTCTTGCATTTAGGTAGGGTTTGTCATGCAGCCCTTGCTTGTACTGCTATGATTCAAAGTATCTACAGTACAGTTTTCAAGCTACTCTGACAGGCTAACATGTCCTCCTGGGTAAAACCAGAAGTGACCCTGGCCATTAACAGATCAAAATATATCCTGTAAGCTATGCTACAATCGTTCTACTACTGTATTAGCATCCTAAGTTTAAGATGGCAATCCCAGTGAAATTCAGGAATAAATACAGTTCTCCATTCATTCCTCTAACCCAACTGTATCACTAGCACTATCACAAGAAGAGAACCCCTACTATTGAAGGATAACCCCCCCCCCCAAACTCAGTTTTACCTGTCATCCTTGCTAGCATCAGACGTTCTTCTGCTTTGATAGTCCTGACAGAATCTAGGGTACAATTTTCCAGCCTTAAGATTCCTAGGAATTCTGATCTAAATCCCAGAGAAGTGATACCTTGCTATTCTGCTATTCCATGTAATCCACTGTCAACACAAGCCTTTATTTTTGCATGGTATAACCTATGAAAAACAAACACAGGTCTCCAGCTCTTGGATGGATGATCTATATCTAATGACCAAATTGGGGCTGATTTGTTACTACCAGCACCAGCCTATATATTACTTCAGAAATAAAAATATTTTCCAATTGTATCTCAATCTTAATCATCACTTTAGGTTTACCCAAGGAGAGGTGACCTCTATCATATGGAAATTAATTAAAGACCATTTGAACACTTAAGTGTTCAGGAATATATTGTATACTTCTCTTGTATACTGTATGTTAACACCAGATCTTGGCCTAGTCTCAACCCAAAAGAGGTGATCACAAATACCCCAGGGGAATGGTTCTTTCAGATGACACCCATTTTGGATATGTTCTGACCTCATTAGGGATTGTGTCTTTGTGCTAGTGGACAACTTCACCCATGTCATTTTCCCAATTGCTTGAGATAATATGTGTTTTGTGTTTTGAGATGGATCAGCAAGATTACTTACTGCTAGGGATCTGGTTGTGGCTTTGGAATGCAAGTGTGGAAGAAAGAAATGTATTCCTGTATGCTGCAAATTTTGCAGTAGTGATACCACTGGCGAGAGCGTGACAGTTCGGGAAAGCAGTGAGAACATGTGGAAAGAGGAGTGTAGAGGTAGGGCATTCCTGGGAGAGATGTGAAACTGACGTTCCTAAACCCATGGAAATTTGGAAATTGAACCAGTGTCACCCATGTTCTGGTAAGTAACACAAAGAGTAGACTAGACCACTGTAAAACCTGAGAGCAGTATTGGTCCTGTAGGCAGCCATTTTGGCATTTTTAGGATTTCAGTTTTGAATCAAGGTAGAATGTAGGTCCTGCTAAACTCTTTTATATTGCTGTGAGTCTCTCCTAAGTATGGAAGTATTGTTGCTGAAGGCTATTGTAGCTGACAATTACCTTCTATGTAATTTTAATGGTTTTAAAATATATATCTGAAGCCATACATTAAGAAGTGGTCTAATGTTTCTTTTGGAACCTTGTAACCTGGCTTAATGGGAGGAAATCCCAAAAACTATCAGTTACAATTAATTGTCTTTTACTCAGAGATTTTGTGGTTTTGCTGTTGAGGTAAGATAGAATAGACAGCTCTCCAGTTTACCAAATGTTACCACTGACTGGTATCAGAGTAACTGTAATATCATGCTTTTTATTTATTTATGAGCACCATATGCCAGTCATGTCGGAAACCAATGGATGGTCTGTGTTCATTCATTAGGTTTCTGAAAACAACAAAGACCCGTGATTGTATTGCACACCAGTCGTTCTTGCTAATGCTTTATTTCAGTAAATAATAGTCATCTTCAGGACATTCAGTACACCATCAACTATACACGGTTGGAATTCCTCTCTGTGTATACATACACATATACCTACACACACATTTTATTTGCTAACACTGTTACTAGAATGCCTGGGGCCTAAAACTCCATGATTTTTTAGGTAGGGCTAAAGATAAAAGTAATTATTTTTCTGTTAACCTTAGCAAGAGCATCATTTTGGTCAGTGAGACATTTCTGCTGAAATTCCATAATGCCATAGCTCTGTGAAAGCATTTGGCTAATAACATTAGGCATGGCTTTGTCTGCTAATCTGTGCACTTCCACCAACTACATCCCATTACAGAGAGGAGCAGAATGTCTAACCTCTGCTCTGCTCAGTGTATATTACATGGGCAATAGTTTGACTTTGTTTAGGGAAGCATAAAATACAGTAGTAGGTAGTACACTCACATTCCAACAGATCATAGCGCGAGAAACTTGGAAACCTCATCATCTTCTCGCTCTTCTTGTTGATGTACAATCTTTATCTATGATTAGTTCTGGAATTGTGAATTTCTGCTAAAAGTTTCCTAACTGGAGAAGCTTCCACCACCTCTCTCCTGATAGTGTCCCCATTATAACAGATTTTGTCATAGGATTCTTTTTTGCCCTGAAACCTATTAATATTACTGTATCCAAAGTCCCTTTTATTATAGTATCTGAGCTCCAAGGTGCATGATCTTCAACTATGGTAACCTCCTTATTACCAATTAAATCACCAAATGTAGACCACTAAGAGTGGTTTCTGATGGGATTATTCTTCCTTCTAAAGGGCAGTGGAAGAGGTGATGCAGAATTTCAGTGATTCAGCAAACTAAAATCAAAGCTTTTGAAACTTTAGATTTTAAACACATTGCCTATATATAGGAAAATAACAGACATGTCAGGTGAAGCAGAGGTGAACGGTAAGTGTACCCAGAAGGTTGAATGTGTCCATGAAGGTTACAATGAGCACATGATGTTTGTAGGGGAACACGTGAAAAAGGTGTGGTAGGAAAAAAAAAGCCGAGGGAAAGGGTTTATGAATACCAATCATGAGTGCTATACTGAATAGTGCTGCCCAGTGCTAGAACAGGTCAGAAGGTAGAATGAGGCTAATGCCTGGCATGAACTGAAGTTGTCCTATGATGCCATAGCAGAGAAAACGCTGATGCCAAAGGCTGAACCTGCCAAATCACAAAGCTCCCACACCCACCACGTGACACACTCAGAGTCAGAACAATGATTCTTAATGTTGACAGCAAGCAAGGCAGTTGTGCAGGGAAAGGAAAATATGTGGATTTGCACACTGGCTGAAGCTTAGAAGTTGTGTGAAACACCAGACTCTCATACTTACCTGTCCTGGTCACAAGCAACTGAGACAGAGATCTAACAAATTTGCAAAATCCCATGGGTGTTGTTCTGTGTGGCATAACAGCTGAATAACTGTCTGCTAAGGACACTCCTGTGCATGTGGTACACCCACCCCCACTGTGATACCTGATGGGAAAACCAGTGCTCAGAGCTGTCTGCTGAGGCATACGCACGTAGCCTGGGCTGATACAACCACGTAATTAATTGCTTGCTTGTATTTTGTATGGAAAACAAGAAGAATATTGTTGAGAAAAAATTCTCAACCAGTCTAAACTGGTGGAACACTGCTAAAAGCAAAGAAACTAAACCAAGTTGAATGAGGGTACATTTGGCCTACAGTCAAATAAGGAGGGGAAAAAAAAAGGAAACAGAAATAGGGGTATGCTGGTGAAAGAGCCACTAAACCCTAGTCAGTTATTATTACAAGAGATTAAAGTGACAATCGACAAGCTGTATGCTATACATTAGCCTTATAGAACAGTGCACATCTGTTAGTGGAAGTAGGTTAGTAGAAAAGAAAGGAAAAGAAAAGAAATGTAGATAGGTGGATAGAAATGCAGAGAAGAGCTCATTCAAACACACTTCAGCCCCTTAGTCCCTAGTGAGAAACTGACTGCCTCTCAGATGAATACCGTAGTATTGCAGCTCTGGATTCAGGAATTGCCTTCTCAGTGGCCTCGTGCACTCTCAGCCCTCCAGAGGAGTGACTTGTGCTTTCCTGTCAGAGAGCTGGAAGGTTCTAATTTATGGCCAGAAGACACCACATTGTCATTTGTCAAATTAACCCAACCCACTAATTTTTTTTTTTTTTAAAGGACTTAGCTCTTCTTGTATTATTCTGGGGAAACTGAGTTTGCAAGAAAATTTGCTTTCATCTCATTGCTGAAGCAATTAAAGCAGAGTCCAAAACATTCTCTTGGCTACTTTTTCATTAAGAGAAAAAGGGAGCTTTCCATGTTCCTCAGCCCTCACCCAGGGATATGTCTGCTAATCACAGTGTGAGCAGAGAAGACAGAGAACTGCTCCATAGGACTGTCCCCTCCTTTTTTCTTGAAGGTATCAGGGGAACAATGGTATGCAGAGGAAGAGTGGATGAACTAAATTCATGCTCCATCTTTTTCACACAGTGTCTTTTGCTAGGGATGTGGAGGAGTTCTTCATGCTGTGACTTAGACAATCCAGACTTCCTTTGCAAGGGCTGAAGAGAGCATTTAGGAGGGAAGATGGACTTTAGCCAGAGGTCATCCCATTTATGTGCTGTCCTCTCTCTGGATAGACAGTATATTGCCAGTCTTATCTGTAATGTGCTCGTGAGTTGTGTTGTAGGAGTATGTGTCTTGTTTACTAGTTCAACTGTTTTCTGATCCAAAGATATCATATGTTGCTGTCAAGTATTTTTAGTCTGAGCTTCTTAATATCCAGTTTACTTTGCAGTCTTGGTTTCTTCAACTAAAAATAGCTCCAAGACAACAGTAACTTTCAGGTGGTTCCACTTGTTGGATTAGACATGATTTGTTAAAAAAAGTAGCAGCATGTCATTGTTGTACGGTGCTTTCATTCCAGAAGGATCTTGGAGAGATTTACTAGCCTGCACTGAGTCTTACCACCTGCTGCTGTGCTACAGCAAGTGCTCCTCTGTGACACAGCATTCCTCTTCTTCAAGGACTGTCAGAGGACATTATCTTTACTGGTTCAGAGAGTTTTTCTTGTGTTTGTTTTTTTGTTTGTTTGTTTTGTTTTGTTTTATTTTGTTGTTTTTGAATTTTGTGTTTGGTTGGGGTTTTTTTGGCAGGTAGAATTAGGTAAATTAGAATTTGGCCCAAACAGTAAAGTGGAATAAACCTCCATTTGAGAAAGATCATGGAGGCTTTCTTGACACCCCTCCAAAAGGTCAGGATCTCTGTAGTATGATCGCTTGGTAAGGTGACACCTGCAGGTATACAGCACTTCTCCCATCTTCCTGTGATATCCAGACAGAAGTGACTCAGAAGGGAGGAGCTCTGTCTGCACTGAATCACCATTGCTTTCTATATTTGTCCTACAAATTTAAAAGCCAAATTCTGTTAAAAATTGTGTTTAACCTGTAAGATCCTAGCCCTGAAGGCTACTGCTTCAAAACTATGCAGCAGGTTGCTTTTTTGTTGTTTTGTTTTGCAGTACAAGTGGAAGTTTGAGCGTGTTACCACTTGAGCAGTGGGAGTTTCATCAATCTAGCATCTACGTACTCATTGCTGCAACCCAATGAGGTTTCTAAGCATTCTTATGGCCTTTATTGTCCTCAGTTGGAAAAGGCGTGACTTTTGCCTTTAAAAAGAAGTAAAAAAACCCAACCAACCAAACTTAGGCTTTGTCATGAGAATAAAAATAGTACTGTTTGGCTGGTTTGTCATGTTTGTCCCTTAGTCTTAAGTTTCACGGTTCATATAAGGTGTGAGTTTATGAAGTAGGACACAGAAGACGTGTTGTGCTCTAATGCCTCCATTTTCACCTCTGGAAAGGACCTTTGCTAAGAAACTACAGCTGTGAGTGTGTTAACAGTGCTCTAGAAAACATATCACATTGTCCTTTAGTTAGCCATGTAAAAGGATGAAATCAGATTTAACTCTACTGAAGAATTCTCATGGCTTTGAAAAACAGACCCTGTCAACATGAAACAACCAAAATTTTATACTAATTGCACATAAGGATCAGGTACAGTGCTTGGATTTCCTAAGTAACAAAATGTAGACTATATTTTCAGACATAAGATAAGCATCCTGCCTACTCAATTAGCATTTATCAAGGTCTGTTAATTTTCACTGAGGTTTATTAATTCTTTTTAAAATTGGAGTCCAAGCAGTAATTTCTCTGAGATTTGTTCATTTTACCAAGACCTGTTATGGAGTACAGCAAAGTGAGGCAAGCAAGAATCAGCCCACTTGCTGAACTGATCTTGCACATTGCCTTTCCACTAGGATTTGCAAGTAGGTTGCCATGCACTGTTTCCCTAGGGAATTTGAAAAAAGGTAAGAATATTAGATCTGCTGCAGGAGGGTGTCTGGGACATTAGTGAGGTCTACACAAAAATGGTTTGCTGTCTGATTTGTACATGTTCTGCCATTTGAATAAACCTGGACTAAGCAGAATTGCCTCATTTCGAAGCACAATAGTCATTTAGGGGCATAAAATGTGATATCATTAAATCAAAATTAGGAGAAGAAATTGGGTTCCTGGACATTGATGAACAGGATTTTTCTATACTGGCTTGCTGTTTACTGTAATACACAGAATGTCATGCATTCCATATTAAAAGCAGGTGTATGAAATGAAATAATGACACACCAAAATCTTCGTATTAAAGCGTATTTTTTTTTAACCTCCCTGGGAAAATCCTTGGTTATTTCAGGCTATCAGCTATTTCCTTGGTACTTATTTTTCTCCTTTCATCTTTGAAACTCAATAAGGAAATAAAATACCAACATAAATAAATGAAGAAGAAGGTTTCTCAACACCAATAAGCTAGACAAAAGAAACAGAACACTAGAGAATGTTTACTTATTCATGACATCTTCATGAATGCCATTCTTTGGAGGGAATGGGAGATTTTTGTTCATGGTTGACTCTCAAGAGTGTTAACGGGTTTTATTAAAATGGGGTAAGGGGGGCAGTTAGCTTGAGAAAAATAGACACTCTAATGCAACCAGGTTAGAAGTTCATGTGAAATCCTAGTGAGTAAGAAGAATCATTTAAAGTTTATATTATATGAGTGGGGATGGAAAGATATTTTCATAGTCTTATTTAAGGGGAGGAAAGGCTGCATAGTTGTGTGGACGTACATTTTGTTCTGGGGGATTTGTTCTGTTCTCTTACCTATTCTGTAACAGAGTCCTGTGTAAGTTTAGTAGTTTGGTCTGTGCTGTCATCCTAATAGGCATCTTCTTAAACATGTGAAAAGGTTCCTTGAAAATAACAAAATTCCTTCTAATGAGTTCAGTACATGCATGAGTGTTTTCAAGATTTCAGAGTATCTCTGTGGTTCAGATACATACCGCCTGTCTCTCTTTGGGACTGTTTTGAGTTAGCGTGTAGTACAGGGAGTTTTGGCTCAGGCTTTCTTTGTACTGCTGTGACCCTGGATGTGTCAGAAATACAGTCCTAAAAGTGAAATTCAGTCATTATGCAAGACTTTTCTCATCTGACTTACTGAGAAGTGACAGAGAAGTGTGAGAAGACAGAAGCAGGGAAAAACAACCCCCTAGACGGGCAAGGTTATAAATTAAAATTTTAGATCAGCCCTCAACACATGAAATTTCTCAGAGCCCCATTTTTGCAATATGCTGTGTAACCTCTCTTACCACAGAAGTTTAGGGACTCAGCTTGTGTCTAGCCATCTTAAAGTCTGCATGTAGCAAAAACACCATTCCTCAAATCGGACTCAAGAATACAGTCACTAGAGCCTGTTTGCTGTTTGTATGGTCTGTCTAATGTCATTTCAAGTTATTTGATAACAGTTCTTAAAATGCTGGCAGTTTCCAAGCTGTTAGGCAAATAAGGCTTAGAAGAATTAATATATATATATATATATGGCACAATACAGAGCAATATATGGGCTTTTCGTTAAGTGGGTTTTTTTATAGAAATTTTTCTATCCCCAGGGCTCCTTTGCATTTATTTACATTTTCATTATTCTTTTTGAAACAGCATGTGCATTAGAAAACAAATGTCAGATAACTCTGCATTGCAGAGTTGTCACCCCATTTAACAAACAGCCACGTTGGGAATGGGTGTACCCTCCCAATGTAACCATAAAACAGCTCAGGTTTTATTAACTCCTTACTCATGCACAAGGGGGATGTGAAGTTATTCTTTAATATAGGACAAGTCTGGTAGCATTTAATTTTACCAGGAATATTTGCTTTAAAACACTGTATTAATAAAGAAGATAATGTTATGCCAAAAATCCATCTGTAGGCTCCCAGAGCAGCCTGGGCTAATGGGCTGCTACTGCTGCTGAGGGTGCCGATGTGGGTGAGAGGTCATTAGTTTCCTTTGCTCTCTTTACTGTCCCCAGAAGGTGACTTGGGCCAGGAGGGTCTTGAAAGCTAAAGATCAGAGAGAGAGTAGTCATGTCATCTCCAAGTACTTTGTTACTGATTTCCTAAATTACCTTATTTCAGCTATAGCTCCTTTGCTAGTGTGAATTTCTTGCGTCGAAATAGAGAAGAAAAAGAATCCCAAAGCTTTCACGTCAGAGGCTGCCTGAGCATTTCCTTTGGTTTTGGTTGTGTGCCTGTCTTGCATAAACAGAGCTCTCTTCTCCAAAATGTCACATGATAATTATAATAAACAAACAAACAAATAAATCTGCACTGGAGAGGAACTTCAGTCTAAAACCTCACATCTAAATTGTCACAGGTAACTGTGAAGAGACAACTTAATTGTTAATATTAACAATTTAATAGTTGATGGAAGACTGGCAAGATCAGGCACACTGGGAGTTGCAAAGGCTGATTTCATACAGAGCCCTGATTTTTACATCAGTGTCTAAAAAAGGTGGCAGCTCCCACTGAAACATCTCTCTTGACTGGGGCAATCATAAATGTGTGCTTTTTTGCCTCTTGCCACAGTGCTAACACAGATTCTTGCACAGCTGACAAGACAATGAACTAACTTTTCTAACAGTCATGGCATGGAAAGGATTGCTTCTCTGTGCCGAATAACTGTTTTCATGAAACTTGTACAGTCTTAACTATCTCTGAGGACTGACTTCCTTTGCTGCATTTGGTTGACATTGCCAATGGATTTGTTAGTCTTTAAGGAAGGGAAAGAAATATCTGAACTGACCACATACCTTTGAAGCCACTGTTTTAAAAAAAACCAGGGAGGTAAAAACAGAGGGGAAATGTAGTAGACCTGTCCTGGAAATGCCCTCATTTGGCAATGGACAAGATTGGTGTTTGAAACTATTTTTAAAATGTTGGTTTACCTACTTAAGGAAAAAAAAAACCTAACTAAAAAAGAAAGCAAGCTCAGAAAACCCCTTTAGTATCTTTGAGCTCCATGATGTGCAAACAAGCTCATGATACCCTCTGAGATATCTACAACCCATCAAAGACTCAATCCACAAAGCATAGCATTTGCAAAACTCCAAGGAGGGTGATGTGGTCGTCTTTGGTAAGTCCAGTGCTTATACATAGACATGACTTGGGCATTTCCACCATCTACCACATGTAGGGCCTAATTTCTGTGATTGACACGGCCAGGAGTGTATTTTGCAGGTGGTGTCTGGCAAAGTGTCAGCACCTTTTATTTTCTATTTTTGCTTAGTGTGGATACAAGGATCAGCCAGAACTGCCTGTTGAAAACAACAGGGGGGTTTGTGGCATCATTTTTTTCTAGTCTTGCTTTCAGCTGATGTTGGTGGTGAAGAGATCAGTTTAATATTTGATTCAGAGTTGGAGCCCATGAAATTTCTCAGGGTAGCAGAAGTTCTCTCTGTACTCAGGAGGCAGGAGAGCAGTAAGAAGATGGGAAAACAATGGACTCACATTTCAAGTTCTTAATAATTTTTTAACTGGCGTAAAATACTATTGAAAAAGGAACTTAGTCTAAAATACTTGGACGTTACTTTTATTGTCTTACACTTTGTATGTAGGAACATGTTTAATGCAAACAAGCAAACAAGAAAAGCCTGACAACTTTTTGCCATTGTTGGGAACATGGGAAGGCCATTGCTGATTAGAAGCAAAACTACATCCAGGAAATATTTGTTGCCATAGTGACCATATTTCATTGATTCCTTTTTCTGCTGTACAATCTTATTTAATTAATTCAGCTATTTATAAATAGCTTCCTGTGGGGCCAAAACTAGCATCTGCAAAGTAAAGTTGCAAAGACTTTGGATGTGCAGCTCAGTATGGACAGATGGAGACCCACTTCAACAAAGCAGTTAATGTGAGCACTTGGTTTTAAGCATTAAATCCCATTCTGCAGAATTGTGTGTGCTTAAACTCACACATGTGCTGAAATAGTATGCTGCAGCTGACAGCAGATAAAGAACATTTCTATTTTAAACTGTGTGGTTTGTTTTGATCTAACTTTCATAAACTTCAGTAGAAATAAGTCCTTAAGTAGTTACACCATTAGTCATACTAAGGAGTGGCCATTTGCTTACTTGGCTGTTGCTGTGAGCATTAGAGAAAATACAAGCATATACACCTTTCATGGTTTCATGTTCCTTCCACTAATCCCCAGCCTCTGTGAGTCCTCTTCTGCAGCCCTCTTCTCCTTATTTTTGTTAGTACTAGTGCTAGGGAAATGGTTGAAACACATGCATTTTACAATTGCCTAAGTGTGCAGATTGAGTACGCAGCACGTGTAATCTCCAATAGTTTGGATTGCTTCAGAAGGAAATTCTCTTGAAAGATTTATCATAGTGAGGTGCCAAAACTCTTGTAGCTACTCTTCATTGTTTGCTTAGAATATGAATTCCTCATCCTTTGACTCTGTGTTGTCCCAAGTATTAATTCTGCTTATAAATGCAATCACATGGTCAGTTTGGAGGAGAAAGAGGAAAGAAGAAAAGGTTAAAAATTGACCATCTCTGCTGCTTTTCAGATGTTTTATCCCCTCCAGTAAAGCATGGCATTATGCAACTGGTTCTCTCCACATGTGGCACATCAGGGGGCATTAGCATGTAGTCCAGCAATAGGATAGCAAGGGAGAGGTTAAACTGGAGGAGCAGAAAGGGAAAAGTCCAGAAGCAGCTTAAAAATTACACTGACACAAATTGCCATCTGTAAAGACAAATAATTAGAATTCAGACCATAGTTTGTATCAGGCATTTGACACCTTTCCTAGCCTTCTGCACACATACTTTCCTAAAATATGACATTTGCATTGTAAATCTGTTTTTTTCTGCCTCAGAATCCAGGTGACATCTCTGCAGAAAAAGTTGAGGTTTGGAGGTTTTTTAATGCTCAGCTTCCCTGGGGATGCCAGTCTCACTTTCCCCCCCAGAAATTACATGGTCTTTGCTATTTTCTTAGACTTAGACCTTGGACTCCAGGTACCTCAGACTGCATATAAAGAGAGGACAAGGTCTTCAGAATTCACTCTTTCACGTGCTCTGTGAATCCACAGGAAACAGTCAAGACATCCTGAGGCTATACCTGAAAGCATCCCATGGAAACACCTATATCTGCAAGTATCCCTCTTGAAGCTGTGCCACTGGACAGGAGCAAGGTCTCTTCCTGGAACACTTATTTTGGAATATTCATGAGCTAAGGAGGCCTGGTATCTACTTTCCTTACTTTGCCATGTGTGTTTGTGGGCAGCTTGCCCTCCACTGTACCCTGCTGAAGTATTCCAGGATGTGTTGCTATAGTACTCTTCCATGGAGGGGCTTTTCAGTGAGGAACAGCAGTCTTCCCAGAGCTCGGGTTAAAGCTAGGCAAGGAGGAGTGCCAAAGGTCTCTGTGTCCTGGTCCTCCTGTCTTATGGGAACAGGGGCAACAGTGTCTCCCACAGCAGTAAGCTTTCTGGAATAATTATTTGGTAATTGTGAGCTTTTCTGTTTAGCAGTCCCCACTGTAGTTTCCTCTCCGTACAGTTGCTTTTTGGGAGATTGTTCAAATAAATAAGAAGTGTCTCAGATTTTAACCCTGTAAGTTCATGTCTTAGAGCAGTGATGTCACCTCAAACAGAGGCTTTTGTTCTGATGCTGTATTTATCAGAGATTTGGAACTTTTACATCCCAAAACAATGCAATTAGTGAAAGGAAAAGCCCTCTTCTATGCATTTCATGACACCTCTCGGTAAGGAGGGCCATCTGTCAGGAGCTGAAACAGGCAAAATGAGATCAAGGAGTCAGGGACAGGCATTCCTCTGCCTTGTCAAAACTAGAAAAGGATATGCAGGAGAAACCCTCGGAGGAGGACCTAGACAATCACAGAGGGATTAGTCTGTGATATACTGTACAAGGTAACCAGAGCTCAACCTGGCAACACGCAGGCCCATGAAGCTCCAGTGCTCTGTGTGCAAGGGGCTGTTGTCCATCAGCTCCAGCATGACCCTGCACAAGCTGTTATCACAGCTGTTGGAAACTGTTATGTCAGTGTACCCTTTCGATCTCTTCAGGAATAGAAGATGCTGTGCTCTTTTGGATTTTTTAATGCCCTGCTTAGTCTGGATTACAAGTTAGTGAGATGTTGATAATTTTAACTGTGCACTGTACAGGTCTATTTGTTTGTATTCCTGGGACATGCTTTTTGTTTCTGGCAAACACCTCCAGAGGAAGTCTGTACAGAAAAGAGCTGAAATAACTTCTATTTCCTTGCACCTTTATCTTATTCTTCTGCTAAACATTGCCATGTTGTCACTGTACTCTTTTAAAAGAAACTTCTCTGTATAAAATTTCCTTTTGGTACTGTGTCATTTTTTTTTCCACTAATTTTGTAAGGGACAGTGTCAGGTTGGATTTTACCTTCATAACAAGTGCACTACAATTTGTTTCTGCTTTCAAACTTTCACAAATCCACTGTAATGCCAATTCTACAATTGTATCCCCTGCTTTTCTACCCCTGCTGCTGTTTGATTTTCAGAGAGAAAGGGAGAAGCTAAATATTTATACAAGGGAAACTGCATTTACATAATAAATAAACAGAAAAAGCAGAGAAATAATCCCCTCTCTGCTCTTTAAGTTTCACTAACACTGCATGTAGGCTGTTTCAAAGAGAAGTTCTGCCCTCATGCCAGCTTTGGCAGACATCCCTTTAACTGCTTGTACTCCTTTTAGACTCCTTTGCATAAAAGAAAAAAATCCCATTGTGTCTCCGAAATTCAATATGATATGGAAACCAGATAGGTTGGTTTAGTTTTTTTTTTTTTTTAATAAATGTCTTCTGCCTAACTTTAGTATGGCAAAGGAATTTGATTATCACTTGTTGACAGGTATGCAGGTCATGTCAAGTGTTTCTGACATGTCTATTTTAAGTTAAGCTACAATTTGTATTTTGATTATGGTAGAGTAAAAATACTTGGACAACAGATAGTCTTTGCTTGTGAATGAAAATTGGAATATGGAAGTTATGGTCAGATAGGCTTCTATTAGGGAGATGAGGCTTTGATTGGGTCACTGCCCAGATGTGCTAATTAAAAATAAATAAAGAAACAAAACTCCATTCCACCCTCCCTCGTGTTACTTTGAAAGAGAAAAACATGATCACAGCAACACAGGAGAAATAACATGAAATCGCTTGCGAAAGACAACTGGGGATTTTCCTCTTGCCCATTTTAGTCAAGTGATAAAGTATCCATCTCCTTCTGCTTAACCGTCTGTTTTATTCCACAAGTCTGCATTTCTGCAGCACTGCAAGATGTTTTAAGTGTTAAATACCCTGTGGGTCCTGGCTCCTTTGGCTCGCAGCAGTAACTAACTCGGTGACAGCCAGCAGCTGAGACCCAGAAGGAAGCTGGGGTGTGGTCAGGAGCAGGGATCCCCGCTGGGTTGAGGGCATGCTGAAAGCAGTTGGCCTCCTTCATGCCTCTAGGGCTTGGCAGTGACAGCATCACTGCACAGCCCTCTGCAAGCCCCCAGGTCTGAAATAGGGACTGTGTCTCTCTGTGTGGGGTCTGTAATGTTAGGAGCAAAATAGAGAGCCCGGTTAGAGGCCATTTATCTGTGCCAGTATTTGGGGTCACGGGCTCACCAGAAGTAGAGTCACAATTTGGCAAACAAGGGCACTAGGTTTAAGAGTAGACCTCAGCAGAACAGAAGTGTTGCTTTCCAAGCAGTTGTCATGTCAAGTCTGGAAGCAAAGAGCATGTTGGTCACTATTCAGCTCTCTCTTTTTGGAAGCAGACTGGTTCTTGGAAGAAAAGAGTTGTCAGAGGATGTGAACGTTTCTGAAGACAGCGATGCTGAAATTTTGCTGGATTCAGTGTCTGTTTGGTCTTTATCCAGCTCTGAGCTCAAAGGCAACACTTGTGATAATACATTTTCTTCACCATAGAGACAAACGCACCTCCTGAGGGAAAAACAGTTGCTTTGACATTTCAGGCTGGGAAACCTGTCCTTGACACATGCGCAGGCCCTGATACATGGTGTCTTGGCTTCGCATGCTTATGGCTGTCTGGGAGGTTGGCACTGTCCCTGTTCAAAGGCAGTGGCATGCCAGCACCACAGTGGTGAGGTCCCCAGCGGAGATGTTTGCACTGGGAAGGCAGCGGAGCATGGCAAATATCATCTCTGTCATGGGAGATGATGTTCTCTGCATTAGCCGTGGCGTTGTGCACTTGCTCACATGTGGTAACGTATTTACATTAGCGAAAGCTCCAATGAGATGAGGAAAAAAGAAATGGAGCTTATGTTATGTTGTGGCTGCCAGCAGTCACAAACTGCACCGTGGCAGGAAGCTGAGTGTAAGAATCAACTGTGTTTTCAGACTTCGTCTAGGAGCTGCAGTCTTGATTTGCAGAGCTGCCAAAGTCCCGCAGTACTCATACTTTCAGCTGGATGGGGGACTAGTCATTCTGAAAATCTGTCCAAGGGATTTAAAATCAAGCCCCTGGCTAGTAAAAGTACCGTATCAGTAAATATTGGTGAGGAAGAGATAGAACAGAAAAAGCAGAGAAAAAGTGACTGGGCAGAGAGGTGACTATGCTGGAACATAAATCATTAATATAAATGATAAAGTGAAGCACCAATACGGGGAACATTCCTACTCTACAGTATTACTACTGTGGTTCTGCAGCCATAGTCACCGTTTCATAACACTGGCTGGCCAAGATTATGTAAAAACTCAACCCAAACAAATGTCCTCTTGGCTCGGTGAAGGTGATGAGGCTCTGATAGTTATGGAAAATTCAATATAGTCAGCTTTACTGCCTGTTTGTGCTTCTTCACCACTATAATTCTCCTTCAGCAGAATAAGGGCTTACTGACTAGCGGATTACAAAACTGAGGTTATAGGCCCATAAAAACAGAGGATACTGAGAGATAATCTCTACATGTGACAGTAAGATGAGCAATCACGTCCAAACAGAAACTATGCCATTAGTATTACTTACTTTTAAAGTGCCATTATCCCTGCATTGTTCTCTCTCATTAACAATTAGTCATTCAGGCCCTTAAGAACTTTAATACGATAATCCCTATAAGCTCATCAGGCAAATCTCACATGGTTGTGATGTTCCATGCAAGATTTATAAGGCGGAACTGGCTGGATGTGAATGTGGGAGTAACGGTCCATAAGCAAATGTAACATAAAAAGAAGTCAGCCAGGAAAGTAGCCTACTGAACTCAGAAAGCCTGCCTGTAGTGGAAGATGCTCTTATTTCAAAATGGCTCGCATCTTTTTAGGGTGGAAGGGAGTAATTTTGTCACAGGAGAAGAAGCAACTGCATAATGTCCATGGTATTTACACACCGGTCAATGAAAGACAGTCCCTGGTTTTGAAATCATGTAGCTGTGTGCATTTTCTATTTGAATGCTGTATTAGGAGAGCCTGTGCTCCTCCACTCCCTCCCCCTTCTTTTCCTTCTTTTCAGCAAAAAGAGACCTCACCAACAAAGAGAAAATAGATTGAAAGCTCTTGCATCCAGGCTCTTTCAAGCAAAGCTTGGGAGAGACTTTGGCACATAATGTCTCTAACATTATGTTCACTGCCCTTAGAAAGCAATAACCAAATGCATTCTGCTGGCAGTGAGCAAGTGCAGTGATTTCAACACAGATGAGAGAAGAGAGGACAAAGAAAGAATATGCTTAGAGCATCCCTTTCACTATGAACCTAGGGGCCAACTGGAGTGTTTACAAAACTCTAAGGCCAGCCAGCAGGGAGTTGCAATAATCTAATTTTAATTATGTGACAAAAGCATGAAGAATCATTTCAAGGGCTAACAGAAGAAAATGGTTGCAGCCTGCCAATATTCCTTAGATGGTAAAAGAAGACAAGTTAACTCACAGAATTTAGTTGTTTCTCAAAAGACTAAATGGGATCTATCACAGCTCCCAGCCTGTTGTTGTTAGAGAACAAATTCGTTGCCAGAAAAAGGCTTTAGAAGTTAAAGAAAGGTCCCAAGAGGCATCTAGGCAGAACAACAATACCTGTGCTCCTCTTATTAAATAAAAGATACACTCTACCAGCAAGAAAACAAAGTCCTGTAATCATGTTAAACTGCCTAATATGGAATGCTGTGTATGCACGTCACTAGGTATAAATTGATAGACCTTCAGTATGAGTGCTCCAGGATCACACTAATAAAACAGCTGTTTTGTTGTCCCAAAACAAAGCACAGTTAATAAAAGGAAAGGGAAGGAGAGGGAAAGGGGAAAAGGAAGGAAAGAGAAAGGGAAAGGGGAAGGGGAGGGGAAAGGAAAGGAAAGGAAAGAGAAAGGGCCCAAATCTTCCTGTTTTGCACACATCCCAGCCCTTTGGCAGAAAAGGAGTGTTGCCTCCTGACAATAACAGAACAGAGAGTTCACAGCAATGAGCCAAATAATTTTGATTCCAGTGAGTTGATGGTCATAGTGAAAATGGGGGGAAACAAGTGACATTTCATGCTATCGGATGAACCCATAGGTACTTATTTTAGGATTTTCCTCTTCTTTCTGGAAGAAGACTGAATCCCAACACTTAATACAAGATTATTCTTAATTTTATTTTTCAGTAGTACTTTATGCTCTCCTGACTCTCTTAATCTGCTGTTGCATAGGGATTTCATGCTTTGGTTTTATTATTGCTTGAGACATCTCATAGTGAACGAAATTTCAGTCTTTTGCAAAGGAATTACTGGAAATACTGCATTTTTCAAGCAATTCACATTCAATAATTTAACAGTCACTGGGGCTTCATGGGAACTTTCACATAATGGCATAGCTTGTTTCAGAGCTTAGTGACACACTTGAGATATTCTCCTTGCCACTGCATCACTTCGATGTCAGTGCTACATAGGATGCCAAAAAGTGCAGGTTGCCTGGTTTTGCTTCTACTCTTCATTATTCCATTAAGTGAAGTAAGATGCTGATAAATAAGTGCATGGCTTTCAAGTTCAAGAAATGTTTTTAAACGTTAAAATCTGTAGTTAAAGTACCTTATCATAATTCAGAGCAATTGTCACTTGAAATAGGAGCATACTGCAATAATATGTATATGTAAGTAAATGCACAGTATGTGTGTGTTGTCACTGTTTTAGCACAGTTTTGATAACATCTGGGTCTACGGTTTTGCAAGAGAGAGTGTATCATGGAAATAGGATTTGTCTCCCGAACAAGTCAGTGGACAAGCAGGTGAAAGTGATATAATATTGATTGTGCATGTCCTCAGAATTAGTGTGGTTCTCTCCATAGAATCAATTAGATCTCTCTGTAGAGTAACCTTTTAATAAAAGCCTCTACACAAATAAAAATGATGACTAATAAGGCATGATACAAATCATTATTAATAAAGTAACAAACTTAAAACTTTTCTCTGCTAATATCCTATGCTCTTCTTTTTTTTAAAATGGTCTCAGTGATGCTCATTACTAAATTGAACCTCAGAGTAATTATTCACAGTAATACTGCCAGCAGATATTGTCATGTGCAAATTACTTTTTCCCATTATGTGACGGTGATGTTCTTGATCAATATTGTCACAGATTTGCATAACTTGTGGTCCTTTTCTGTCAATTTAGCCACTCTTCCTTGGGATTTCCTTCCAACAGCAAGTGCTTTTGGCTGAGGTTAATAGTGCTATTTTGCATTTCTCTGGAGTAAAATTTAAGGTGTGATATCAGCATTCCTTTGCTTATTTTCAGCCTTTCCCTGGCAGACATCTTGCATACACTTTGAAAAAAAGGCTGCTGTCTGTCACATGTTAACATGTATTGCCATCACACCTTGAATCAGGACCAGCTTCAGGCACAGATAAAGAAGGCAATCTCCTGTGCCCAGTAGTCTGTCCTCCTCAGTGACTGCCTTCAGTACCTGTGCTGGAGGAGGTGAGAATGAGCTATTCGCCACTCTGTGCTGTGTCAGCATCAATTCTTGTTACTGGTGACTGAAGGTGTCATGGCAGGAAAGGGTACAAGGTGAACAAAGCAATAATTACTGTTGTGAGGGCTGGGAATGGCTCTTCCTTGCAGCCAAAGTCACTAATGCCTCTCTTGAGAGGTGCTGCTGGGGCTATTGAGAGATGTAGCACGATGCTACATTGAGTTTTAAAATGTAAGTTAAATTGTTTTTGAAGCTAGATGACAACCATTAGCCTGCTGATACCTGAGTTCAGCAAAGTGCCAGCTTTATATGAGTAAATGAAACCATTTTTTGAGTCTTTATAACCAAGCTGTTCCTGCCTCCTTGGAGCATACGCTAGGCATAAAGTCAGACTGATGAATACTGGGCAAATCACTGGATGAACTTAGAAAGCATGTTAGAAAAGGGAAGAGTGGGGGAACAATTCAGAGAAGAATTTGGGGTTGTCATCAGCTTTCTGGTGATATAGATGTTTGCATAAAGGTTTATGACTAACTGCTGACATGAATAATTCTTCAAATATCTCTCATGCAAACATTATATACTCTACACTTATTTTCTTAGTAATCTGGTGAGGGAAATCTGCAGTTTCTGGAAAACTGAAGCCATTTGCCATGAAACTAGCAAAATAGGGTAGGTCTTGATAAATAGACCAGACAGGGAAAAACAAGGAAGGGTGAGGCCTTAGAACAACTGTCATTTTCGAAACAGTATGGTTTAACTTTTCATTTTAGAAGTGACTCTCTTTCCTTTTTACAATTAAATTTAAAATGTAGGTTCTTGAAGCTAGATAAAGTAACTCCGTATGCAACCCATAGGATTTTTTTTCTCTTATTTGATGCAGAGCCTGAAGTGAAAAGTCCATTATTCAATCAGTTCCAAAGGGTGTGAGTTTCAGAAGCCAGAGCAGGTTACTGAGATGGGAGAGCAGGGCAGAGTGAAGGGAGTGATAAGCTCAGCACTTAGCTGTTCGTTGACATTACAAAGATTGTTTTTGTCAAGGGAAGAGGTAAAAATATTCCCTCTCCTTTTCTATTTTTGTTCTTTAAAGAAAGCTGAAGTTCACACTGGCATTCCCAAATTCTTAAAAGCTATAGTTCAGCATTCCCCTCTCCCTCCAAGTTACCCTAAGAATCATGAGGCTGTTTCCTAACAATATGATTTTGTCCCTCCAACAAGGTAACTTTTTCTCCAACTGGAAAAATGCCTGGAACCCAAACCAGCTGCCTTAAGAAAATTTCTCCCCTTTGGACACATTGTGAGTTTTCTAAAATTAGGGATCATTTACATAATTGGAAATCTTCAACCACCAAGGAAGCCCAGAGACTCTGTGGACTGTCAGCTGTGACAAAGCTGTGGTGTTTCTGTAAGACAGAGGAGGTGCAATGCATTATCCATAGTTAACAAGAAAGGTCTTATTTTGACTAGTGGGATACTGTGGACTTAAGAGATTCCTAGTCAAAATGTTCAAAAAGAATATGTGTTGTTTAAAACCATTAGACAAAGAAGTATGTACGAACATCTAAGAATTCATCTAAGAAAGTGGCCATTATTATCATTATTATCAGCATTAATTGCACTGAATCCAAAATGTCATGTAATAAAGCCTAATGTTTCTGCCCTACATAAGGCACACCCGCATCTTCACAAAGCACTGACCTGGCATCAGCTTGTCAGCTCGGATTCCAAGAGGGCTATCTGGTAACTTCATGGCTTGAATATAAGCAGGGAAAGAGTCAAGAAGTTTGCCCGCTGCTCCATCTAGTGCTTGTGTTCAGTATCCTATAGGACCATGAAATATCTTTCTTTTGAAGGCTGATATCCTAGGAGAGGCACAAATATGCCAAGGAGCAGCTTAATTGCTCGAGAGTACTTGTAGTCCACTGACTTCCTAGCTCATGAGGGCTATCTATCAGAAAGTTTTCTCTTTACTGGCCTCTTTTTTTTTTTTTTTTTTTTTTTTGCCTGTCAGCCTGCTGTAGTGAACAAGTGTTGTCAAAGAACAGCTCAATTGCCTTTGCAAAGGGGTGATCTTCCAGGAACTCTTATGGGAAAAGGAATATCGTAAAGCATGAGGTTTATTGACTGCTAGAGCTCATGATAAAAACACACTATTTCTGTCAAGCAGCCTGGGTACAGTTTAATGAATTTTGTATTTAATATGACTGTTTGTTAACTAAAGTAGCTCATTTCTACCAGGTAAGTATCAAATCATGGGAAAATTTTAAGTATTTTGGTAGTATATGCAAATGCATATAATATAAAGGATATATATTACATTGGTCAGAAATGTTAGAAAAACATAGTTTCAGAAAGACTGTGTCCACTCTAGTAATTTAAAGTGTCAAGGAAGATTTCTGAGTGTAAACAAACAGCCTCTGGTAGTTGTTAACATTATCCACCTAGCACTTTCCCAACAGCTCACAGGCACAATTCAGAAGATACTCTGGATTTAATAGGATGTATGTTGGCGTTGCATACCACCTGACCACAGGCATGTTTAATTTCCCACTGCAGAGGAAGTCACAGTGTAACACAGTGTGCTACTGAGAATCTTGATCCTGTGTAGTCCTAGCCTGAGACCTTTGGCTCTGTAATTCCAACTGTAATAGCTAATGTTTCTAGCTCTAGGCATCCAGGGAGTGTAACAGGAAAGGTAATGGCTCTCACAATTAAGTGAGAGTACAACTTCAGAAGGAAGTTTTTAGTGTCGGCAGGACTTTCTACAGTTTGCAGTTCTGCAGCAGGACCTTACTCATTTGATTTTTTTTTAAATATGACTCTGGTCTAAGCAGCTCTCAGAGGTGCCATCACCAATATCACTAGCTGGTTTTAGTGTCTTCCAGAATATAAATAGACTCAAAATAATGGAAGCAGTCTTATCAGTATACTATAGTTGCCAGGCACTATGTAGTGCCACAGCACACTGAATATTCTCATGTGGAGGAGAGAGAATTTTCCCAGTGCTGTCTTTGCAAATATTTTTCTGAAATAGTTTATGTTTACCTTATTCATTTTCTGTCCCCCCTTTCCTCTCCTCCAAACCAAAACAATTCTTATGCTAAAACTGCCAGACAGAAAGAATGGATCTAGCACCTGCCAGAGGTGTTCAAATATTAAAAATAAGAGATTGCCTGTTAAACATAAAACCCAGAAAGAATGAGAGAAAACAGAATATAAGGGGAGTGGAAAAGTGCTGGTAGAGGGCAAGTTTATTCTCTTCTTTACATGTCAGTCAGGTCTTTATTTCAGAACAAATCACTCCACAGAATAAAATCTCAGGCAGAAGGGTTAATGGGGTAGCTGTGAGTGAGGGCACACAGGGGTCACACACCCGAGTAGGACATTCTAACAGCTCTGTCCTCACCCTCTCCAAGATAATGTCAATCAGCTGGAAACACATCTCCAGAGCCAGCTGCTTCATGGTAAGGAGAGCCCAGGACCAGAGCTTATATATGGTATCTTTGCAGAAGAGCTCCGTTAGTATCCCTGACAAGATGTCTTTATCCTGTGCCTTCCTAATCTGGAAGCTGACAGGAAAACACAGGGAATTCACTGTGCACTGAGTTCCTGCTGTGTGTGATTGATACTGGTTTTGCTTTGTAAAAGTTGCCTCTTTGTTTTATCAAATACTTCATATTTTGTTTTGGTTTGCTTTGTTTTGTTTTTCAAAAGGAGGAGGGAAATATTTCTGTTACTACCATTCTGGGAGGGGTTGGACAGCAGAAACTTTTTTATCCTAAAGCATCCTGGTATCTAGCCCTCCCTCCTCAATAATCCTGCCCTTTCCCTATGCCCTCTGCCCCCAAACCTTCCCCTGTGCATTAGACCTGGGAGTCTTACACCAATTGGGATATCTTCAGTAGTTGCTTCTACAGTCACTCAAGTCACATTTCAGAACTTACTGACTCTGCACTGGGAAAACGTGGTTTCTCTTGATGTGCTGCCTGAAATAAGAACTTATTGGCTCCTCAAAGGAAACCAGCACTTCTGACAGCAGTTGAAAAGCAGCAGAGTTGTTGTGAAATGTAAAATTAACATTGAAAAGCAAAGGCAGGTTGAAAGCTCCTGGTTCAGTTTTTTCATTTACAGTCCCTCTATACCCTTAGTACTAGAGTCAGTAATTAAATATAATGCTCTTTATATACAGGAGGCCAGATGACACTATTTATTGACCCTTCCTGGCATTAAGCTTCCTGAACTCATGCCAAAGCATCACATTGTGTAGCACAATTGCATCCCCACCATTCAGTAATTTGGCTTGTTCAGAGGTACACGGACAGAGGCAGGCAGCTAAAGCAAAGCTTAAATAAAGCTGTAATTTAGTTCCATCATTCTGGATAATATTAAAAGTAAGCACAGAGCAAGTTAGGAAACAGTGCAGATTCACAAGAGAGAGCTCCCAAGAGCTGCTGCAGTGAACTGGCTCAGCACTACAGGCTGTTTATAAAACAGAGACTTATGCAACATATAACCATTTGGATGTTGAGTTCACACAACTCAAAATCAGAGACATCTCAATTACTGACAGCTACTCCTGTCTATTGAACATTAGGGGCTTATTTGAGAATGCTGCTCTTGGTCTAGATGCGTATTTTGTTTCTCCTCAAAGATGTAGGGCATAGTGATTAACCATGGCTTGCTTTTTGTAAGGAAAAATGTTTGTCCCAGAGACATTCTGGTGGTCCAGCAGCAAGGGCTGATATTTTAAGTGGAACATTCTTCTTTGGTGGATAGAGAACTGCAGTGCAGCAAGGACAGGGAAAAGACTAGTGACTCCCCTGCATACTGGAGAGAAGGCAAACTGGGTCAGAAAGAACAATGTCAAAGGAACAGATGAATAAAATGAGGAAGGGAAGAGAAAGACACAAAATCAAATGTGAAAGGAGAAGAAACACAGACTCATGAAGGGAGGAACTCTGACCATGTCCCACAGGGACCTCCAGCAGCACTTGCACTTGCGCAGGAACAAGCTTGATGGACAAACACCAGCATCATCCCCAGGCAAAGGGAGAAGACCCTGCACATTCTCATCGTCACAGGATCCTTGCTATCACTTCTCCTTCAGACAGGCAAACACCCATCAGATCAAAACCTGCCCCTGTTTCACAGATTGAATATTTCTGGCCCTTCCCTTGAACTTTTCATCTCACCATCACATGGAGCATTTCCCTTCAGTAGAGAAAAAGCTGGGAGAGGGGTGGCTGGTATTGCTTCCTGTGGCAGAGCTGCCTTTGGAGTAAGAGAAAAAGCAAACTCATAGTACATGCATAATTTTACTTCCCTTGAACTTGTCTTTCTGTATTCTTGGAACTCTATTTTTTCCCCCTCTTTTTTCTTCCTAGTGACAGCATGAACGAATAGTTATTCACATCTTTCTTTTAGCTGAGTATCTTAGGAAACTGTGACTGAAAGGCACGGTGGTATAAATACTGTGTGCACGGTATATTCTCCCCTTCCAGTTCAAAAACTCATAGGAAAAAAAATAAAAGTAAGAACAAACAAACGCCTCCCCACTGGCAGTGCCGGGGTGGGGAGCGCATCCGGTGCCGGGAGGGAGTTCCGGGGGCAGGGTGACCTCTGCTGGGGCACCTTGTACTGGTATTCCAGAGAAAATCCCTGTGCAGGAGCAGCAGGCAAGTTGCACCGAACCCTATGCTCAGAGGAGCTTGACTACGTGTTACATCATCATGCACCGACCATTTCTTCATCATGTGAGCAGGAGGCTCCAAAAGGCCTCCCCACAGACAGTACCTGAGGTAAGGGTTAGATGACTCTCACAAGGTTTAGAGTGGTTTAGAGCAGAGACTGAAGAGTCATCTTCAAACAGCAAGGGCAGGAATCCTCTGGTCTGCATGTAAGCTGAGCACTGGTGATGCTGATACTTGTCACACTCAAATGTCTGTAGCTCTGACTCTGTTCACCCAGTTGCTCTTTCAGTTTGAGTTCAGTTTCAGAAAGGGGCTGCCCTCCGGCGAAGCTCAAGGGAGCAAATTCAGGCAAACCACTCCTAGGGAAACAGGTCCATGATGGTTGTGTCTGAGGAGGGCAAGTCCTGGCTGGTCTGACCTACTGAGATGCTTCTGCCTCCCCATATCTCAATCCTAGCATGGGAGAAAAGACATCTTTGCTCAAGTCACCCTTGCCTAGACTTGTGTGTCTCTCTCCATTCATGACTAGCAGTGAGCCATCAGCACTGACAGGGAGATTAGTGCTTTCTTGCTCAGTTGCTATGGTGCTGTGGGCTCCTACTGCCTACCTGTTGGCTTTTTGACCCCTCAAGTGACAGGGATTAGTGCAAACGTGGTGTGACATAAGTCCATGGTGCTTAGTCATGGGTGCTGTTGAACTGTGCCCTAAGGTCTTTGGTAAGAGACCTATCAGTCAAACAGTAGAAAATTTAATACCTGAAGGAATTTTAAAAGCAGGCACCTGGCACTATTTGCTGTCCTGCTTTTTTTGTGCAAGCAGTTTGCCATGGCTAGGAGCCCTACAGTTGTCAGCTATATCTCAGTGTAATTTTATACCCAGGAATATACACAATGTGCTGTTCCTTTGAACTCAGTTGAAACAGCAAGATGTTTCTTTGCTCAGAAATGTAGCTTTGTTCTCCCTGCTTAGCTATTCTCTTAAGCATCAAGAGACAAGTACAACATCCACTGAAGGTAATGGAAAGACATGGTTGGTTTTCAGTGGGAGTTAGATCAGTGTTCAGTTAAATACACAATTCAGTAAGGCAGCCTTTAACTGCTTTTCTTATTAATAACACAAAAATTAGTTTACTCAACAGAGAGATTTGGTCTTTATTTTTAAATGATTTCCAAATTCAGAAAATATTTAAGCTGTGTGCCCAGCCAAGAGTTTGTATCTTCTATTGTAGGAAAAGGCTCAGAAACTTACTGTGCCAAAAAGTACAAAATAGTGGGTTTCAGCAGATCCTCCTAACAGAGGCAATAATTAAAGTTGTTATGAATATTGTATAATGAGAAATCCATGCGTTTTTTTCTGAGATTGCCTTCTGCTGCTTGTACACAGTTTCAGCCTCTTCCAACAAACATCCTAGAAAGACTCAGAATGTTCCTCCCACTGGTCTAATGGTGTCAGGCAGGCAACAAAACAATGAAGCATACACCAGGCTACCTACCTTTCATACCCACCCTGCCAAAAGTTACTACCTGCTCTGGGCTTAAGCTCTTGGATGTGCACAGGAGGAAGAAGTGTGTGTTTCACTTCTGAAACAAGTCTATGCTCTCCCCAAGTAAAGCTGACAAGCTAGGAACCTTTTCTTCTTAGCGACTTAGCCTACCAGTTGAACTACACTGTGCCACAGCTTCATCTCAAATCTTTGGTTCCAGGAAGTTTTTCTGAGGTAGTCTGCTATTAGTCTTACACTTGCAAAGGAGCTCTTGTTTCTTGTTGCTTTTTTCAGAGTATCTGTGCTGCCTAGTTGATTTGAGAGTAACAATCACACTTGACACACAGATGAGCCAGGCAGAACTGCATGAATGGTCCTGTTACAGAAAGGCACCTTTCCTGATGCTGGGCATCTCTCTCTGTATCACAGGGTTTACTGGGCTTTGAGCTGCAGGGAGCTGAGATTCTCACCCAAAAAAACAGTGGAAGAAATGACACTGGCTGCAGGCAGACCATCGTTTGTCCTTCTGAAACTATGGGAAGGTGCTGGGAGACTATTAGCACTTGAGTAATTTCACTGCAAGGGGAGGCAAATTATGCTAACTTAGTGGGACAGTCTGTATGGAGATATGTATAGGTGCATAAATACACCAGTTTTTATTCCACACCTGGCCAGGTAGCCTTAGCTGTAAATATCTAAGAAACAAAATTCAGGGAATAGCTTGGGTTAGCTGTGTGGTGAGAATGTACCCGCAGATCTCCTACTTCTCCTATTTGTCAGTTTGCTGGATAATTTTGAACCAACTGAGTAAAGTTTCTCTATTTCCTAAGATTTTTTTTCTCTTTTCCCTATTTCTCCATTGTTCTTTCTCAGCAACAACAGGGTGATTTTTATGTTTTCTTCTCTATTGCTAATAGAATTTTTTCACAAAATCTGCCAATTGGTGCAGGCCTGGAGGTAGGCCTGAAAAAATAGGCTCTTTCTGATGGGCTGCCTTTCTCAGCTTCTCAGGTGGGATCCCAGCTGCTCAGGAAATGACGAGATCTTACTCCTCCCCTTAGTGATTTAGTGCAAGTCTGTCAAGAGAAGAGACAGCAGGAAAGCTTTTTTTATTCCTAAGAGTGATAATAGAACTGCCATGAGACTGTAAAAACAGGGGCTACCTTTTCATCTATTCTGCAGTGCCTGGTCTATGATTTGAGAGAAGAGCAGTCCTGTGCTGCAGCTGAAATTCCTTGGCTTGGAAAGTGGAAAGGAAGAATGTGTCATCTTTGGCTGAAGGTAAGAAAGTAAAACGCCTGGGTAGGAGCAGAGGTGAACGTGGTGTGGGATTGATGAGAGAGGGAGGTGGGCAGAACCAGTGACTCAAATTGAAGGGGGGATGAAAGTGTTTAGAGATGGATCAGAAGGTGGTGGCAGGGCTGATAGCAGGGTAACTGTGAATGGCACAATTGCTTTACTTGTTCTTTGGAAGAGCTGGCTGTAGTAAATGTTTTGTGCCCATTGGAGGTAGGGCTTGGAGGACTCCAAAATCAAGAGACTTACTGACCAAACACATAACTCTGTAATAGAAACAGTCATCTCCTTCCAACTGACACGCACTTTGTATATCTCCATTGTTTTCTCCACTGTAATTTTGGTACTTGTTCTGTCTTTCCCTCGTACGCTCAATGCTTGTCAAATAGATGTTCTTGGGGCCTGTTGTCACCTTACTGTCTGAAGGTATCACCTCTTTGCCAGTCTCTCTGTGCAATAAGTTAAAATTCTTAGGGTCCCACCATGTTCTTCTACTGCCCCAGATCCCTGCTGGTCACAGCTTTTTCCCTTCATGCTCCTGCTTTTGTGTCTTCCTGTGTGTATACAATGTCTTTCCAACCTTCTGCTCCCTAGGGAAAGGGAATCTTTTCCTGGAACCATTAAAGAATCAGCTAGATTTAATAATATAATAAATTAAATTTTATAGTAGTATGTGTGATAGTAGTATGTATGTGCTTGAACATAGTGACTGGCTTGTTACTAATTTGTCTCTTCCTGGTTCTTCTCATTTTTTACTTCCAATTAGAGTGTAACAATTAAGATTAGATACCATTTTCCCAGATGAGATAAGTAGCACCAAGACTCAGCTGTGACCCATGATAAACCACTTACTTATGCTGTCAAAAAAGACACTTGTGGGGTACAGAGGAGTTGTTCATTTTTGCAAGAGAGCTTAGATCCATATTGATTAATTGACACAGCTTTAAGTTACCAGACTCAGTGACAGAGTCCTCAGTATAATTGTTTGTGGCTTCTACTGCAGTTACTTCCTTCAGCAGTAGCCCTGGCTCACCATCTGAAGGTGAGGACTGAGGGTGCTTGTACCTCCTTGACTTTCAAAACTTGGACAGTCCTTTTCAGTCTGTTTCCCTGTGGTTTGGTGAGCAGTTGCTGGGGGGAAAAAAATTATCTAATGTGTTGTGGCATTTTGTTCAGTTCTTTTTCCTTAACCTAGAACAAAACCAGCAATGCTCTCTAATGAGGGATGAAGTAGATATGTGTCAAGAACATGCAGCAGTTCTTTCTTTCTACCCAAATGTGATCAGAAGGTTATTCCAGTTAGCACGGAATTTAGTTAATTTATTCTGGTGTCCGTGGAAGATGCATCTTTTGCTATAGGAACTAAAAAAGACTGGTCCAGAAGTTTCCTCTCTTGTGTATATTTTTAGAGTAATCTTCCAGGCTTTCAGCAAAAATAAACCTGGACTTGCAACATCTATGAGATGAATATAGGACCGACTGTACTGCAGTTAATCAGGTTTTGGTAGCAGGTTGTACATAAACTGTCTGTGTTACCTTGATTTATAAAAAAATAGAGGGTTTCAAGTGATAAAGCAAACACTGGGAAAAATACACAGCAGAATTAGATGACCTGTTTCTTTGCTGCAACAGAAGTCTTCATGTCCTTCACTGTAAAATCACCTACCTCCTTGTTTCCAGCCTAGCTGGGGGTTTCCTCAGTGTCTTTTCCAGGGCATCTCCCTGTAGAGACATTAAAAGCTTTCAGCAGAGTATATTTTTTTGTTGGGGTGACACTTTGCTGCTTGCCTTCTGCTTTTTTTTTCATGCATGGAGCCAATGGACTCCTATACCCCTGAAAGCCTAGAAATAATGATGTGCTAATAACCTCATTGCTCACTCACGAGGGAGTGTTGTCTGCAGTGAGAATTCCCCTTTGCTGCTGAATGATGTGTCTGCGAAACTTGCAATGTTGCTGTACACCCAGCAGATGTGGGGACTTGGTAATGAGGTCCTAAGGATTTAGGGAAGTTACTTTTTTACTGCTGAAGAGATTTAAGCATGATTTTGTTAGAGCTTGGTAATCATAATACTGCTGGCTTCTGCTGCATTCAAATGAGCAGCCCAATCCTAGAGCTCTGCTGCTGAGGGTAGCACTTAGTCCTGGAAAGATGCAGTGATTATGTGATTAGCCAGGAGGCTGAATTCTACCATTTTCTGTGTGCGGTTTAGCAGTGTTAAACCCTCACTGAAGACCTAGAGTTGAAATAATCACTATCCTGTTACAAGTTTCCTGAGTTATCTGCTCCTCAGACTTTTATTGCCATAAATAACTCTAGAAGTCAGGCCTCTATGCCAGAAGTGTTAAGTGCTGCAAATAGTATAGAAGATGACTCATGTAGTGAGATGAAGGTGGAGCATGAATCAGTAGGAAGAAAACTGATATACAACGGAGGCATCCTGAATGCAGATGACACAAAAAATCTGAACAAAGCAATCTTCAATCATCATAAAAATGAATCAAAAGGGGTTTTTTTCAAAAGAAAAAACCTCAAGCTTCTGTTTAATGAGAAAGGCCATTGTAGTGAAAGCCCAAAGTGAGAAGGTATTGCATACTGACCATGTTATTCCTTACCCAAGATAAACTGTGGACTGCTTGGGAAGAGAGGGATGGAAAATTCTTCCCAAAACGTCCAAACAAAGCAGAGTATTCAGCAAGCAGGTTGCTTTCCAGATTGTTCTGGGTCTACATAAGCTAAGAAAAGAACTTATCTTTGAGCTAAACGGTTTTTGGAGATCAGTAGTCCTCATAGCATCAGTGAACCCACAGTGAAAGCTAACAGCAGTGAAAACACTAAAATAACTTAACCGTGTTCCTTGTAAATGATAAGTCATGATAAGGAGATAAAATTCCCAGAGACCGTTCCATTTGAAAAGACAGCTTTTGGTCCTTTTGCTTACCCTCTGGCTCACACAAACAGGAGTGCCTTTAAAGGTAGACTTGGAAAAAAGGTACCCAATAGATGACATCCTACAGCTGTTGGTGCACTAATGAACTAAAGTGTTTGGTTCTGCCTATAATTCCACTCCTGCCACTTCTTGCGAGAAGGAATGTTTAAGAGCTTAATGTAACTCTTCAGGGGTGAGAATGAAACATTTTCACATTTGCCATCAGCTATGATTCTTTGGACATTAGGAAAGGGCTCCTCTTTGAGGGAGTGGTCAGGCAGTGGAACAGGCACCCCAGGGAACTGCGCACGGCACTAAGCCTGTCAGAGTTCAAGAAGCATCTGAATGACACTTAGTCATATGGTTTAGTTTTAGGTAGTCCTGTGAGGAGCAAATGCTGAAATGTAATAATGCAGAGAAGCCTAGATACCTGTGTCTTAGGTGAAAGCTCTGTCTCTGCTAGCATTTTTATTAGAGCCACTGTTAAAATTGTAGAGGCTGGTTTATCCCATGGTGTGTGTGTCTCTTCCTTGGCTTTATTATGCTAGACCCTCAAAATGTTGCTCTCAAAAATGTGACACTTGCTTAGAAACAAGTGTAACAAGGCATCCTAACCTGTACTGCTTAGAGTTCCTTTGTTCGCAACAAAGTAAGAGATGGTCAAAAGACTGAAGACTTCTAGCACAGCTGTTTCACAGGTAATGCTGTCAAGGCTTAAGGGATGCAGATACTTACAGGGAGCAGAATTATGGACATGAAGCTCTAGCAAGGTTATCTTTATCTCCAATATGATTGTAAAAATAATCTAAAACCTGGTTGTACTTGTCTTTTATAGTGTTATAAGGGCTATGAGTTCATTTCTTCATTGAAACTAGTGCTGGATTGAAACTTGGCAAAAAGATATTCATGCTTATTCATGGTCAATTGCAATATTTCAGATGTGAATTTACCTGTGTGTTAATGCACAAAATCCAGAGCTGCACATTGTAACTCACAATATGTCTTTTCTACTGCATCTGTGTTCAGTGCATTTAGTCCATTTATTCATAGATAATCTGCTGGATTTGAGCTTTAATGGACTAAGTTGTTCTTATGGGAGGTAGCACAGGATGAGTTTCCTATTGCTGCTAAGGGAGAACTAATAGTTAACAGCTAGTGACAGATTTATGTTTTCACTTGTAGGCTACCCAGCAGTGGGCCCAGCTCAAATGTAAAAGATCACTTGGAAAAGTTGGCTTTGTTAGCAAAAAGTATGAAGTTCATTTTTAAAAGCTGTACTGATTTTAAGACCAAAAAAAAGTGCCTTTCTCCTGTTCAGAGGATAGAAATTCTCTAAGGAGAAACAGCACAGGCTGAGTTTCTGTCAATAAAAGAATCTGTGTAATTTAATACCAGACAGCTTTTTAATACAATAGGCAAGTGTCTGCTCTTTTTTTTTTTCCTATCTTATGAAGGGGAAAAATACAAAAACCTGCCTGCAGTATGTTACCTAAATTTATCCACAGAGGGAATAATCCTCTTCAATACTCAAAAATCTGTCTGAAGGAAGTAAGTAAAAGCTATAGGGAAGCTGGAGACCCTCCATCCCGATTTGCTAAAGTACTGACAATAGGAAATGTGTTAGGCAGCACCAGTGACCATACTGTAAGGTAGCACTTGCTTGTTTAGTCCTTCTTATCACAAAATATGAAAGTTTCTGTTTGATTTTTCAATAATGTGAGTGGCTGAGGTTAGAGAAGTGTGAATGGCTTGCCTCAGATGAAAAAGCTATTCAGAATCATCCTTGGTTTGAGTTTGAATTGTTCCTGTGTTCAGGCAGTGGTGGGATCATGCTTTGGACAACCTGTATTCATAAATATGTTAAACTTCCTACAGATGTCCTGCAAACCTTCTCCCTCCTGCAATCTGTACTCAAAACCCTATCTGGAAGAAGCATCTGATTCTTAACGAAAAAGAATAAACTTGAGTTCAGAAGCCAAAATAAATCTCGGGTTATTATTCAAAATGAAAAGAAAATGGACACTAGCTCCTTAGTCAAATATCAGGTTTATAATTTTTTTTTAAATCAATTTTTAACAGTTCTTTAGTCTGAGATCAAATATGAATTGTAGATTTCTCAGAAGTGTGACTTCTGACATCTTAATTTAAGTGTAATTATAAGCCCTGACAGCAGTATTTCTTCTAGTTTCATGGACCTGAGAACCAAGTTTGTGGTATGTAACTGCCGGTGAGTTTTTCAAAGAGCAAGTTCTTAGTACTGTTATCTCCTTTATTGCCATTTGAAACAAGCCCATAAGCTGTAAACAACTGGAAACTACTGCCAGCATCTGTTGTATTAACACCCCTACAATGCAGATCTCCGTTGTTTAACAACTTGCTTCGTGTGCGTAGAAACTGAATCTCACAGCATGGTCAGAGCTGTAGCAGTGTCCTGTTTCATATAATAACACTTACCTTGTTCTCATATGCTTCTCCAATTCTGGCAGTGGTACTTTCGCTCTTAATTATTCCCTGCATCCTCAGCTGTTCAAGAATGTTTGATGATTTTTGCCTCTCTGTTTCCTCTATGGGTGATTTACTGATGAACTTGCTGGTGAACAGTGTGCCTTCAAAAGATGAAAATGTTAAAACTTTACACTTGTAGAGCACTTGGCATTCAAACAAGGCTTCATGGTGTATTTCCAATGCCAGAGCTTTTATTTAAGAGGTTGCATGCTGAGACTGTCCAGTGGAAAAGCCCTGATGGAGGCTCTATTCCCTGCTTAAACTTTGCAGTAAGCTTTTTAGTTGCTTGGAAAATGGTGCAGGCACCTAGTCCAGTTTCTCACTGTAGTCAGTTATGCACAGAGGGAACATTCAGGAAAGCATGGAAGCATATGCTGAAGATGTTTGAAGCCCATTTTTGAGCAAATTCCAAAAGAAGGTCCATAGGGAACTCTTGATAATTTGAGTTCTTAAGGGTTCTGTGATCTGGTTGAAGAAATTCAGGCTGGGATGGGATAGCACAAGCCTACTAATGAACCGTATTGTAAAGATCACCATGTTCTTCTGTTAAACAAACCCAAACTTTCATGTACTTTTGTGGTCTATGATTTTTGTTGTAACAGCGTTGATACGTTTGTGTCGGATCATAAGCATTCCAACAATTATATGTTTATAATCAGCAATTAGAACTAAAACCCAAATTATTTTGATAACCCTTCTTAGTGGCTGTTTAGTTTCCACATATTAGACATGAATAAACAACGAGCAACTTTATTGCCAAGAGCCATCAGGTTTTTCAGCCCTCAGCTGACAGTTCTACCATCTGCTCAACCTCTACTGGCAGAAGTGAGAGCTTTTGTATGAGAAATGCTTGGACCAAATCAAAATTGCGGTTATTTGACATCTTCCAGTCTTTATAAGCGGAGTGATTATGACAACATCGTCTTATTTTTCAGTTGTAAAACAAAAATACAGAACATCTACCACCTTGTAGAAGCTGACTCCGTACCTCTCCTAAAATAACCGAACCAAAAAGCACTGGGGTTCAGCTGTCAGTCAGAACATGTAAATGTGAGAAGCCAGTATACAGCAAAACACATCTTGGCAAAAAATAAAAGCAGGATGAGTGGGCAACACTGACAAGTGATATCAATTTTTATTGGTTCTACTAATCCATTCAGGAGAAAAATGTAGTTGAAGTATCTTGGTATGGTATGGTTTTTTGTTTTTTTTGGTCTGGAAAAGAAGATTGAAGCATGATTTCAAAAGCTTTCTGTTTAGAAATTTCCTGTGAAGTTATCTTTTAGCAAGTGGGAGGAAGAGGAGCTTAAAATTAGATGAAACCATTTCAGAGCAAGCAAATAATTTTGTTCAATATGAAATGAAATTCTTTCATCAAATCCTGTCGCATTGGGAGTTAAGTCCTCTTTAATGAGGGCTTTAATGAATAGCAAACATCACTAATTATTCCTTTTGCGTTCAATCAGAAATATTTTATTACAACTTGTTTATTATAAACAGTAAACAACTGTAGATTCTCCATTTAGCGTGTCTGTGAAATGTAAGCTTCATAGCACTTGAAAAATAGAAGAGTTAAACTGCAAAATTAGGGGGGTTAAATGCACCAAAAAATGGTGCTAATTTTCCATTAGTAACTCTCATTGCAATGGTACCCTAAGATTATAGAAAAGTTTGGGTTTAAGTGTTCACCTGCACTTAAAAGAAAAAAGTTTTAGCACACCTTTCCTTATTGTCATGATTTCTGAAATTTTTATAGTTTTTTCCACCTCATAACTGGCCCTGCAACTTTTAGTTGCAAACTTTAAGAAATAACAGGGTATTTACTTACTGTCTCTACCTGCTGCTAGTTGGGGCATTTGTATTGACCATTCTTTTGTAAAAACAAGCTCATTGTAACACCAGACTGACAGAGAGGGTTACCCCTGGGGACAAGGCTGAATTTGTTCTCTTGGTCTGTTCCAGGCATCTGCCAAGAAAAGTATCTACCCTGCTGTCTGTTCTGGTAGTGAGGGTTGAGTCATGCTGCAGAACATAATCATCAGCTACTCTCTGCTACTATTGCATGGTTTTAAACCAGTGCTAAGAGCTCAATCTGTGTGGTGTCACAGCATGAATGTTTTTGGGTACAGAAGTTGGCTTTAGCATTAGACCTTCAAGATTATTTCCTCCTAAGGTCTCTGTGGGGCTGGTATGAACTTCAGTTACTGTTTACCTGTGCTTTGGGAATCTCTGTTTATCTGAAAAAATGTTAATCTTTCTGGTGGTTCCTTGGGGAAGTTTTCCTCACTGATCTCATCTTTAGGTTTGGTACAATCCTCTGAAGCGCCTGTTGGCTAAGCTGCCCCAACCTGTGAGGGAACTGCCTCTGTTTCATCAGTGCTGTCATTTTTAGTCTACACGAAAATGAAGAAACAAATGGGAAAAGCTCCTTGGGCTTCTAAACATTTAAGGGGCTATCTAGGGTAGTCCCATAAAATTGGCAGGTTCAGAGTGCAGTGGAAAACAGAGGCATTCCTGATATGCTTACCCATGTTCTGTCACAGGTGGATGTTGATAGTGAGTGAAGGTCTCTTGGACTATTTTCAAAAGGAATCAATAACCTTAAGCCTAAATGTGTCCATAATCTAACTGACTCCATTGTATTGTTTCAGTACTTTAAGTGCCTTCTGTATGTGGAACATTAGTTAGAAATTTAAAACTCAGTTTTAAATTAGCACTTCATAAGGTGTTAACATTTGCCCCTTTTAAACAACAGCTTTGAACCTCCAAATAATGCAGGATTAGAGCCTAGATGTATTCTTGTCTTCTCTGTATGTTTGGACTTGAGCCAACTCAACTCTCTAAGCTTCACAAAGTGGCTATATCTATATCTATATATATCTTGCGTATATAGTATTTGCATGTATACAAGCTCCTTGCCTTAAAATAACTTTTTGAGGCAAAATCCACCTTGCTGCAGTGTTGTAATTCATCACTCGTGTGGGACATAAGTGCCTATAATTGTATCTTTAATGAGACAAGCAGGACAGACTGTGAAAAGCAACTTTTCTGATGCTGTAAAATCAGATCATGCTCGTGGGCAAATGGTGAGTCTGCTTCCACTGTAGCATAAGGGTTGTATTAAGCTGAGTGAGTGATGGCCCTTCTCTTAAAGAGCTCCCTGACAGAGTCAGAGCTACCACTAACATCAGCAAAACCATCGCTCTGTATGCACATGTCCTTGCACACTTGTGTGCTAAGACATCTCCTAACATACTTTATACAGAGTCTGTGGAAAAGAAGTCACTCCCTGGCTTTTGACTTCCTGGTTTTTCTGTGGCTCTGCAGAAGATAGCTCTGTGACTGTGACCTGGTTAGAAACATTGCAGCTTGTGGTGAAACTGCGACCATCTGCTTCTCCTTGCTGCAAGTCCAGGGAGTAGGAATGCCCTAGTATCTTCCTTGAGAGTTTGGTTATTTATTATCACCATGGAGCCTACCTGTTGCCAGGGCCTGTTACTACAATAAATAACACCACAGAAGGCTTTCTTGTTATGTCCTGGCATACAGACATCATTGTCCTTGTCCAGGCACCCTGCTCAGAAGCTGAGAGGGAACATGTTTCTTCTGCACAGCTGGGATGTTGGTCTGGGAGTAGCAAATCTGTTCAGGTCATTCAGGGTGTTAGTGAACCTCCTGTGGGAACTCAAGCTATTAAATGAACAAGATACTGTCATGTAAAATACACACATATTTCAGCCTCTGGTTGCATTTGTTAAGTATTCTTCAAAACCATTAGCCATTGGAAAAGATCAGTTCCAAATCTGGAATTCCAAGCAGCAAGGCAAGCTTTTAAATGGGAGAAAATGTCATCAGGAGACAGGGACAGGCTGTAACTAGGGAAAATGTTTTAAACATCCTTTGAGATCATTGTACAATTTCTTGATTACTATTTGAGTCTGTTCACATCCTTAGAACTAGATGTCTGTGGCAGACTTAAAAAAAGAAAAAAGCACCCATGGTTTATACTTTCAAGAGGTTGTTATAAAAGATAGCAGAGAAATGTTAAGTCAGTGCTGTCAGCTGAAGATCATATCTTGGGTCACTCGCGCTGAGATCATCAGCTGTTATAAGAAATAGACATATTTTTCCACAAATATTTACATGAAACAGACTTTTTGTATGAAATAAGGATTCAAAACCCTCAAATAATTGCTAATACCTATGAGGAATTTTTTTTTAATTTTTTTTTTTTTTTAACTTCCTGAGACCCTGATAACAAATGAATGTCAGCTTGTGACCTTACTCTGTTTCGTAGTGGAAAACTTTATTTAAAACTTGTGATATTTTTTTCTGTATATCAGAAATGGAGATATTTACATGACTAATGCCTCTTTTAAGTAGTAAAGCCAGTGGACTTTCAAAATCAAATGAACCCTAATACTGAGTGTGACTCCAGCCTCAGAGATCACTCTGGACGGCTGGCTGCAGGCAGCCTTATGTGTTCCTCTTGTCTCCAGTCCAAACCCTCAGCTGGTCGGGTTGGAAAGCTGAATAAACTCATTTGCATGACAGTGAGCCTAAAGTGATCTTCCCTGCCCCAGTGTGCCTTACTTGACTGTGCAAAGCACTGCCCTAAGGTTCTGTAGGGTTTCCAGGTTCTTTCCAGCTTGTGTCTCTACCCAGCTCGGAGCACATGCGTGTGACTGTACCTACCTGTGCAAGGAACTCAGAAATGTGCATCTACCATCTCTTGAGAAAAAAATGTCTTCCAAGAAATCTTGTTCTTTTTTCATCCCTGATCAACAGGGACCTAATTCTTGTGTCCAGCTTCAATTCACACAGAATGCAAGTCAAATAACCTTTTGGTGTGTGGGTGTTTTGTTGTTGTTGCTGTTCTGTTTTTTCTCTCTTTAGCAGATGTTTGCAGGTTGCATGTGATAATGCTGAAATGTGATTGCTGCTTGATGTATGGCAGAACATGATGTACAGGCTCAGCTTCTTGTTTGCATTTCTGATTAAATGCCTGCTGTGACGGTGCAGTTCTTAAACTAGTTTTTAAGTAAATAATAGGTGAAATTTTAGTCCTTTTCAAAAAGGTGATTTTTATTTGCTCCTTCAAACACAGATAAGGTGATAAAACGGAAACAATGTCAGTTATAAAAGTAAGAAAATTGATTAAATGTAAAATCATAGGCTGTAGCATAATCAAAAACTAGGTAAGCTTTATGATTTATGCTTTACAAATTGATTACTGGCACATAAAAGTCAACACAAGTGATAGTTTGAAGAAATAAGAGTACATGGCATGTAACAAGTGGCATGAATTTTGCTCTCATTCATATTTATGGAAAAGAACTTTCTCAGGTCTCAACAGGATTTGTACACTTAGAGCCTGATCTTTTGGTATCTGACACACATGATAAAATTGACATGGTGAATAGTAAGTTTTCGAACAACTGGAGCTACAGGCTTTCAAGAGCAGACTGCTCTCATGCTGCTGATGACTGATGACAGAAAAATCTTTCATTTTAGCAGCTTTCCATTAAAATGTAAAATTAAAAATAAGCAAGGTTCAGTACAGTCAAGGCACCGGGATGTGGGGAAAAAAGTGCAGGTCTCTATATGCCTTGTCTTGTGAGAATGAAAACAAAAGCCAGTCACAGGGAAGTGCATGCTGGGCAATAATCAGTACACAATCAGAAACAGCTGTTTCTATAACTGCTGGTGTTATGTGGAGGAAATTGAAATGTATGTATATTTTAAAATGAGGAGAGTTGCTTTTTTCAAAACTATCAAATCTGAAGCTGTTTGGTGGCTTGCAAGGAAAACTGAATGAGAGGCAGTACATCTTGGTGTCAGCAACCTTATCAGCTGTTTTTGATTTATGCACCTAAATTAATGTGCTACTGCAGAGAGGCAAGAAAATTACTATCCATGGAATGGCATTCCTGATACACAGCAAGGCTTTGCTGGTCCTGCTAAGTGAAAGATTCCCGTGTAGTATCACTAGCTTGACATGTATATAGATAAAAAGCACTCTCCTAGTCTTGGAGGCTGGCTGAAGTTATTAACAAGGCAAAGCTTGGCTCATTTGGAGGGGAGAGGCAAATTTCTGACGTTTTTTAGTCTGACAACAGTCCTGCTGACTTCAAACAATAGAAAGCAACATGTTGGATTTTTCAGGGACTCTGCGCAGCCATATTTCTCTTCGAAACTAGGACTGAATAGTCAGGTGGCTAAAGAGGAAGTGCCCTGACTACTAGTGAGCACAAGAAGCCATCTAGGGGAGAGTGTGAGGCCAAAGGGACTGAAAGACTGCAGCCCATACTGTGCCTGAAGAGGGAAAAGGGTGCCTGTGCTCTGATGACTGGCTGCAGCCCCAAGGAGGAAGCTGTCCACTAGAGACATGGGTGATGGAGTAGAGGGGAAAATGCACCCTAGGACATGGGGGCTGCAGCTGGGATTGAGTCTAGAGGCTGGTGTGGGCAGAAGGCAAAAAAAATGAGCTGGGTTGTGGAATGGGAAGAAGGAAGGGATAGGAAGAGAGATGAGGAGGTGAGCTTGGAGGCATAAGGTGACTGGAAACCAAAGAGGTTGGACATAGACTGAAACTGAGAATTTTTGCAATTGAAGTCAAAGCCTCTACAGACCGTACAAGAACTGCTGCACTTCGATGACTGACTGCTTAGCTAAATCCAAGTGAGATTTCACACACAAGTGCACTATATGATGTTTCTTTCCCTGCAGTTTTCTTCAATTCCCAACTCAAAATCTTACCTGGGTGGCAGTAGATGGATTTGTCAGTACTTCCACCTCTGTTTCTTTCATGTCGGGCCCCAGATGGACTAAACAGCTTCCCGAGCTGTCCTTCAATACGGAGCCTGAGTTTTGACATACAGCTTACTATTTGTAAAACTGGGAAGCGGATGATGGCTAAAGTGCTGGCTGTAGTCAGTGGACTGGCTGTTGGTTGTGCTTTGCTGAACCAGCTCCATGGCTGGCTCTTCTCTATGTGTGTTGTATTTCAGTACTGTATGTGATCCAAATGCTGTACGTAATCTCTCCATGGTGACTGCAATGTATTTGTTTCTATTTAAGGAGAGAAAGAGGTTTGGGTTTTCTGCCAGAATTCCCACTCAGGTAATTACACTTCTTCTGCCTGCAGAAATTCCCCGTAGCTTCAATTGTAGTAGTCGTTCTTCACTCCCACTACTAAAAAGTGCAAACATGGACCTGCTGCTGTGTTTCGGGAACACAGCAGTGGTTGCTCTGCTGAGGCAAGTGAAGTGACCCTGCTAGGCATCCTTTGTGGCAGATTTGCCCCTAGTAAAGATTGCTGCATCCAGTCATGTTACTTTGCAGCTCTCATCTTTCTGAGGCTGACTTTGGCATAACAAGTTGGTCTTGCTAGTGATACTGCTAGATGATAGTGAGACAGCCAGCTGGAAGCCAATGCAAAGATGATTAAGAGCCAAGAGAAAACCATATGGAGAGAGAGAGGGATTTCTCTTCACAGAGTTATAAGTAAAAGTGTTTATGTCTTTGGATCCCACTAGCTGTTTTTTTCCCCTCTTTGCATCAGTTTTATGGCTGGGAAGAGGTTGCAGCTGATTAGCAAATTCTACCAAATCTCTTTAGCTAGAACAAATGTTGTAAACAGTAGATATTTCAGGCAGCTCTGTCAATACTAAAAATCAACATGCCAACATTGTAATGGTAATAGCACATATGTCATCATTATTATGCTAATGTTAACTACAGTACTATATAGGATACCAACATTATGTAAATAGTATTGTTTTGCAAAATATGAAAAATACTGAATGAAGGGCCTCTTGCCTCAAATTTAAGTGATGTAGAGATTTATTTTTTTCTGAACTTATGACAGCAGAGCTAATAAAGTCTAGCTCAGTCTGGAAAACACTTCTGCAGATGCTTAACTACCTTTGCAGTCAAAGTAAACACAGGCCTTGTTCACTCAGAGCCTTATACAGAGATTTAAAACAGAAGATGTCCAATATTAATAACTTAAGACTCATCCTACATAGTGTAGATAGTAAACAGAACCAAGACAATTGAACCAAATTACTGATTCATGGAATTCAGTCTTTCTGTTCACAGAATGTTCACACACAGATTGTGTTGCTATTGAATGCAGTTCTTATTCAGATTTACTAAATGAATGTTATGGTGAGTGTGTGGGTTTAAAGAAAAAAAATTTTGTTAACTAATTCTGTATAGATCATATCCTAAAGATTCAAGCTGTTTCACATATGTTATTGTTTCAGTTTCCCTGACTGACTGAATGCTATTCAAGTGAATAGCACTGAAACCCTGCTTGAATTAGTTTTAGGAGTAGGGGTGCTTACACTCTCTCTTTGAGGTTGCAGGTTTCTCATGAGCATGGCATAGTTTAAGGAATGTCTGACAAATAGGAAATGGGAATTTCTGTTAAAACTTGGTGTCTTCCTTCTTCTCCAGTAAGAACAAGTCAATTCTGCCAATTACTAGTAGAGTCAAGTACTGTGCTACTTAGTTGAGAGCAGGGTGTGCCAGTATGTTCTCTTACTGTAATGTTCAAAGCAGCTTTTGCATGGTGCTCTCTTGAACAAGGATTCAGGCTGGCTTTTTATAATTTTAGTTGCAATATGGTGAAGTACTAATTGTGTGTGTGTAGGTGGGGGGCACGGGTATCTGATTGTAGGAGAGTTTTTTGAAGGACAGATCTTCACGGTGTTCAGAACCTCTCCATTGTATCCCACCTCTACATCCAATTCTGTGCAGAACATAGCTTGCCTAGGAGATATAAGAGCTTTTTCTTTTCTATCCAATGAGAAAAACTTCATGAAGCTGAAGGATGGTGCTTATCTGAAGTATGTCTTTTGTCTGTATCCCTCTTTGTTCTTTTTTCCCCTTCCCAAGCAACAGCAAAAACTTCCTGCTCCTTACTTAAGTTGCTCTCTATGAAAGCTTCTCATGTCTATCTTAGGTGCTTTTGCCCTCAGATGAAACACACCAGCCTTTTCTGTCTTGCTGAAACTGCTTATGAATGTTTTGAGTGTATCTGTTGGTCTCAGTGGGATCCTATTTGAATTGATAGATGTTTTGGTCTTCTGAGAACTTGTATTTCTGCCACTAAAGTGTCTTTGAAGACTTGCATACCAAGTAGATATGAAATAACTCGTAGTGACATTTGTTCGTCCAAAATATTTAATGCAGATGAATCGGATGGTTTGGGAATAGTTCAGAAGTCTCGCATCAGTTTGGGCTGAGTTTGCCTTTTCCTCGGGCCTTTTCAGACCCATACCATTTTATCATGCCATACAGTGGAAATTGCCAGGCTTCTCCTCCTAAGCTGTTGACTTAAGCTGAAATACACTTTCCTAAGGGAATAAAGGAACATGGAAATGCAAACCCCTGCACAGGGGCAAACCAAAGCCCTATCAGAATAGGGAGCACTGATAGAATCATAGAAAGTTAAGGGTTGGAAGGGACCTTAAAGATCATCTAGCCCCAACCCCCCCTGCCATGGGCAGGGACACCTCCCACTAGACCAGGTTGCCCAAGGCCTTATCCAACCTGGCCCTGAACACTGCCAGGATTGGGGCATCCACAACCTCCCCGGGCAACCTGTTCCAGTGCCTCACCACCCTCACAGCAAAGAATTTCTTCCTAATATCTAACCCAAGTTTCCCCTCTTTCAATTTGTGCCCATTAATCCTTATCTATCACTACAGTTCCTGACAAAGAGACCCTCTTTGGCTTCCCTGTAGGCCCTCTTCAGATATTGAAAGGTTGCTATGAGGTTTCCATGCAACCTTCTCTTCTCCAGGCTGAACTGCTCCAACTTTCTCAGCCCATCTTCATAGGGGAGGTGCTTCAGTCCTCTTATCAAATTTGTGGATTTGTTACAACAGTTCCATGTCCTTCTTATGTTGGGGACACCAGAACTGTATACAGTATTCCAGGTGGGGTCTCACCAGAGCGGAGTAGAGGGGCAGAATCCCTTCCCTCCACCTGCTGGCCTCGTTCCTTTTGATGCAGCCCAGGATTCCATTGGCTTTCTGGGCTCTGAGCTCAAATGTTGAGTTTTTCATCAACCATCACCCCCAAGACTTTCTCCACAGGGCTTCTCCCAATCACTTCTCCACCCAACTGGTAGAAGTGCCTACAGGTATGTATGGTCAGAAGGATATGCATCAAGAAGGATCTCTTGTCAATATTTCTCCAGTCCTGGGTACAAGCTATGTGAGATGCTGTGCTACCAGAGAAGGAAGTGTGCATGTACAGATAGCCCCACCTTGAGATTCTGTGCATCACTGTGCACAGAATAAGACTGTGGTTAGGGGCAAGTTACTCTACAGGGAATGAAATAGGCCTGTGATCCCATGCACTTCTAGTTGGGGGCAGACTGGGAATATTCTAGGCATCAGCCTTGCTTTGTTGTGAAGTGATGCTAGAGGTCCTTTTGTGGTACAGGACAGCTCTGCCTCTGGAAAAATGCTGTCCTAAGAGCACCACCTGGCTCTGAAGTGACCCAGGATAGTGGACAGCACTCAAGCCTGGGTGAACCACTGTCCTTGCTTGTTCCTGCCTGCAGTTTGGGCTTTCTGGAAGGGCTCAGGAGAAATGCCATTGTCTGGAATCTACATATCTGGCAGAAATACAAAGGGAGACTGTCTGACTTGACTGCAGCTTTCCTATACTAGGAGTGAAGGAGATTTGTGAAGTTAATTAGGCTCCAGATTTGAACTTTCCTCATGGGTGTTGGAAACTGGCATTCTCCTTTCAGCTTATATGTATATAGAGCAGCTACACATTGGACTTGGGATGCTCCTGGAATGAGAAACGGAGTGTATGACATATCTATCTGCTTTCCAGGGACTGCCTTGTCAGAGTCTGTGATTCAGCTCTTTGCCTTATGGATTAGCTTGGAGCATTCATGTACTTTTAAAATTTCTTTTAAAACAGTTTGCCGAGATGAAGTCTGTGTGGTTAATTAGATCTCTGCCACTGTTCACAGAATGCTGTCTCTGCTGAGCAAAGCTCTTCAAACACCTTTTTCCTCGATTTGAACAGGCAAAGCACTGGGCTCTCACGCTTCCTTGGCAGGCAGAAGGGGTGATGTAAGGAGCTACTTGTTCCTGGTGGCATTTCTGTGCTGCTGGGAGAGTGACTGTGCAAGGAGGTGGAGGAGCCAGCACTCCTCATTTCCTGGGTCTGGTAGGAGCATGGGGCTTACTGCATTGCCAAATGCAGTCCATCCTTACTGGGAGCAACACATCATAGATGTACTTTTTGCACAGTGATCAAATACCATTTTAGCAGATGTTTAATGCAAAATTGTCAGAGCTTCTAAGGAAGCTGTACCACAGCTTTGCTCCTCTGCTCAGAAACAAATTCCTTCAGATTCCCAGCCTCTTTTATCTGTGACTGGTTCATAGTTCTGTGTATTTTAACCTTTTGTGATCCCTTCTTCCATCCCTTGTTTCAGTGCGTCCCTTCCCTTTGTCAGGGAACGTTCCTCCAGCTTCTGCCCTCTTCTGAGTGAGGGACCTTCATGCTTTGCCTATCCTTGCCCAGAGCCAGTTCTGTTCAGCAATAGATTGATTTCATTTTTCTGTCTAAATGTGGAATAATCCAGATTTGTAAGTGAAAGCTGAGATCAAAAACTTGTTGTTTGCTTCTATTTAAACAAAATATGTTTTTTTAAAAAATAATCTGAAGAGGTTCCAAAATTTCTCCTGAAACATTTTTCACTCTCTTCTATTTCAAAAAAGATTAGCAGAAACATGGAACTGCTTTGGCAGTTGTGGAGATAAAATTAAAAAAACATGAGTTAAAATGCTACTGCTCAAGCTTGGGGGGGCGGAGGCCGAAGAATGTTTACTAGAAACATACTTGCTGTGTGGCTAGGACAGCTTTTTGGTTGGGGAAATACTGCAAATCTATTCACTTCACATAGGGACAAATGGTGATATATCAGTGTACTGTGTATCATGCATATACCCTCACTATAGAAAAATCTTGCTTTCAGGAAGCTTCCATCTCTGGAGTGGAAGGCAGCAGCTATTTTTAGTAGTGTGCTGCTGCATTGCACAGGAGAGCACAGGATGATGCTGTTTCCCCAACTCACTTCATGGATGACTTTGCTAATAAACTAAGGGAGGACTGATGACAAACCAGTACGACCCGATGAGCACAGACACAGCTTCATGCTTTTTTGAAAGAAGTCAGCAAGGCTCTGCTGGCGAGCAGTGTAAAACAAAACAACCAAAGTTATTTCATTGGAGAAGAGCTCATAATGCTATGCCCTGTAACTGTAAACACTTGCAATATCAGCTTTAGAAAACAACATTACAGTACAAAGCCTGGGATGTTTCTGTCAGGTGCCCAAAACAGTGGGCACTGAGTTGTAAGAAGCTGGTTGTCAGGATGGAAAATGTCCCCTGTGAAAAGAGACAGCAAGACACTTGTATCTTAACTCCTGCTCAAACCCCTTTTCTGAAGATTTAACTGATTCTTAGACCAGGTACTGCCTCTATTTATGCCTGAGATGTATGCTGCTTTCCCATGCTTTTCTGACATATGTGGTCAATTGGAGATGAAATCCTAATACGAAACCTTACAATAAAAGGTTGCAGTGGGCTTACGGAGCCTTTTCAGGTTGCTGGAGTTTCAAAGTCACCATTTTACTTGGGCAATGATACCAGAACCGTTACATTCACTCTTCTGCTGACAGCTGCTCTGCTGATTTTCCTGTGCAAATGCCTTTTGGTTTTGCAAGTGTTACTGGTGAAAAGCCGTTTAAGTGCAACAGAACAGTCTGTTACTGCAGTAAATGAAAAATGCAAAATGCAAACACACAGTCAAAAGCCTGCCTCTTGTGTGGCTGATGTTTGGTGGAATGATTTTATACCTTTTCCTAGTGTGCATTTGGGTATTCCTTCCACTTCAGACTAGCTTCATTATTGCGTAAAAGAAGGTAATGTGCCCACGAATCTACTGTTGTTGAAGGTGGTAACATTTGGAAGTTGGTGAGTTAGTTACTAAAGGACATTATTTCAGCAGTTTTCAGAGAAGAGATGTGTAAAATGTAAAACTGTATAACTGTCTAAACCTGGCAAGCGCATCCATGATCTGCATTTTCCTGGCTAGAAGTACCAGAGTTATTGTAAAAACAAAGCATAATTGCAGGTTATTCTGTTTACCTGTTTTTCTTCATGGAAACTGAAATATACACACAAAAACATGTTCAAAAATTAGGGATTTCAATGCAGTTTGAATACCTGTAAAGAACTAGCCTTTATAACTTTTATAAAGCCTTGGGGGAATGTTTTAGCAGTTTGTCCTGGTGGATTTATAACAAGGCATAGTGGTGATATTGGGAATGGGAATCATGTTTCATTGTGCATTTGTGAGCAAGCAGTTTCAGTTGTAATTACTTTATAAAGATGAAAAATACACTGATAAAGTCATTCAGTCATGTTTCAAGCTCTGAAATTTTCATTCCTATAAAGGAAGACTACAAATGGATTTCAGACCATTTGGGACTGTGATTTGGTTTATATACCTGTCAACATAGATCTTCAATGCTGTATATAATTTAATATATGACTAACATAGTGGTACTAGTGATGCTTCTCTTCAGTGTAAATTAAGCAAATGTTCAGCCTTTAAATATCCACAATAATTTCTCCTGTTGTTTACACGGGACTCCCATTGTGGCCATTAAAGCAGAACATATGGCTTACTGATACAATGTCTGCTTCTCAAAGTATTTCACACTGCGCCTGTTCTAGAACTGACAGGTATCTGACATGCACTCTGGAGCACTGAGAAAGAAAAATATCTTTAGACACCAAAAACATTTCCCAGGTGAGAGCTTCACAGCCAGAAAGGAGTAAAAAGCGCCCTCTGGCCTTCCACTGTCAATTACCTCCCCTACCCTCATGGTCTTCTTCTAAGATATTTTGACTTATATTTAGCTTCCTCAGAAAGGAATTTCAAGCTTTTAATGCAGTTTGGTTTTTTATGCATACCTTTTCAACACAGTTTGCCCTTAGTTAAAGGGTGTCCACGCTGGGTGGTGAAAGAGCAAGCACTCTGTCCTTCATGAAGTTTACAAGAGCCTTTAAAATATTAGTGCTAGAATAAATTTCAAAGTGTGGCCTTAGTAGTTTCCTCTGAGAGCTCTGACAGGTAAGATGTGGCAGGTTTGGCTGTGATCTTTTATAGCCTTATATTCTTGCATACAGCCAACATCTTGTCATAAGCTGCATGTGAAGACTACATAAAAGAGCAGTATTTTGCCATTCCTGTTACAGGAGCAGTAACCTCTTGCTGAAAGCAAGGTGGAGAAGGAAGATGGTGCAGTTTGGATTTACCATGGCTAAATTCTGCAGTGCCTGTTTAAGGGATTTGTAAGCTTTTTGTTGGGTCATTCTGGATGTGGATGAATTTTTTGGTTTGTTTCTGTAACAGCTGCTGTTTCCAAATTCTCAGCATAATTCCGCTTTTGCTTACCTAAAGTGGAATCTTGCTTCTGAAGTCTGGGAAGTCGTTGCAGTGTAAGACTGGCCCGAATCTGGAATCCATATTGGCATGCATAATGGAAAATATCTCAGGGCTTAAATAACTAAGCTGTAAAAGGTCTTCCTTCTTGTTATTCACCCTAATTAAAAACAAGATAAAAGAGAAATAAAAAAGAAAAGAAAAAAAAGAAAAAGAGAAGAGCAAGACATTGGGAAGGTTGTGCTGTATTTTATTTACATGGGTATTCTGGTGTCAAAGTTGCTGTTTTATGTGATGAAGGACCTCTGTTGTATGGCTGGTTCAAACCCTTAAAAGTAGGCTTGCCTGGCAGGGGTGCAGGCATTCAGACACAGGTGATACAAGCCAGATGAATCAGCAGCTTCAGCTCCAGCTCAATCACAGAACTGAGATCAAGTCAGCAAATCAACCACCTGTTTGACACAGGGCACAAGGCACGGCACAGCCTTGCAGAAGGGCGGTGTTTTGTATCAGAGGGGCCTCAGCCCAGTGGTGTAGGGGTAACCTTGCTTATCCTTTTGGCCTAAATGATCAACAAAATCAGCCCCTGAATCAGGATTCAGGTGTTTGACCGAAGGAAAGGGGTTGAGTTTTTTGTTGTTGCTTTGTTTGGGGTTTTTTTTTGATACTGTGGTTTTTTGTTTGATTGGTTTTTTAAACTGGGAAATCAAACCAGGTTGGCCTTTGTGAATCTTTGTCGGGTCAACATGTGGGACTTGGAATGGCACAAAGGTACAGGGCTGCTGGCAAGTAGTCTGCACCATGCAGAAATGGTGTTTTTCAGAAGCACTGGTGCTTCCATGACCCAATCAAACTTTACTTTTGTTGTAGAGCACCTGCAGTATAGCTTTCTGGGGGCTGGTCCTTTAAAACTGTTTGACTTAGCTGAGCTTAGCATAATGCAAACTTTTGTCTGCATTCCTGTTCCCTGACTCAAGTCTGCTCTGCAATGACCATATTGAGGGCTAGGCTTGTCCTGTTTTCAGTACATTGATCCTTGGAATTCCCCTGTAGGTAATTCCAGGCAACTGGTGAATCTAGTACAGATCTGGGCATTTAATCACAAAAGAAACCTGTGATAGAGGTAAGCCTCAAGGCCAAATATAAGCCCCTAGATGTGGAGGTGGCCTTCCTCTCTTTGCCAGTCCTTGCTGTCCTTGCCAAACCTGCCCGTGGCAGCTGTGAGTTAAAAATGCTCACTTCTGGAAAGCCCCACTCGCAGCCCCGCCGAACAGCAGTTCAAAGATTGTTTTCATGCTTAGCATGTTTCTCTCCTGCCTCTTCAGAGATCATGTTAATATTATCACCTCTCATCAAACATTAATCTGTATATCATTTGCCAGTTGAAGCATGAGTAGGTTGCACAGATTTTTTTATTCAGCAAGCGACAGTTGCTACCTAGACTCTGTGGTCTAATTTTTAACAGCTGGCTGTTTGGGTTGTGTTTTTGTTAAGTGGAGAGCCTATTTATAGGTGGCAGAACACATGCACATCCTTGTCTGTGCTACTGCAGATCCTGGTTAATCTCCCCTGATACAAAAGCCTAGTCTTCCAGTTAGCATAATGTGTATTAAATCAGCGTGGGAGACTTAGAGGTGGGTTTTTTTTTTTCCTCTCTCTATCACTATCTTGAAGCTCTGGAGAGACTGTGATAGCACTGGGACAGGCTGCTCGTCTAAAAACTAGGGGCAAATGTTTCTTATAGCTGATCTCTTCCAGGAAGTAGTCTATGGTGGTGGTGTCTGACACAAAACGTCATTAAGAGAAACATTCTTGTGGCAAAGGATCTGATTTTACACAAGGTATTTAATGTGTGTGTGCATCACACCCCATTTTTTTACCCAGAGGAAGGCAGAGTTAGCCTTTGTTTGCTTCCTGAAAATTAGATGGCAGGCAAAGTGTCTGTGATGATGGGAGGCTGGGAGCAGTGTCATTCCTGCTCAAGGGCTGGGGGAGAAGAGGGTGTTGGCTAACACCCAGCAGAGGAAAATCTATCAGTATTTGCACACTTGACACCATCAGTGAGACCAGGAGTGTGGCCTTTAAGCACCCAAGGAGTTTGTCTATGGCACTCTGCTATTTAGAGGTGCTGCTTGCCTGGGTCACTGCTAACACTACTCAGGCTGAAAGTGAAAAGGCTGTGATTCTAGCATAGCACACAATGAAGTGCTAATTACAAAACTGAAAACAAAGTTAAAAGAAAAATGAGTACAGCTCAGATAATTTCAGATTACAGTTTATAATTTCATATCATGTTAAACAGCATTTTTTTATTGGTTGCTTTACTATCCCTTCTATGAGGTATTATGGAGGAGAGTGAGAAAGTAGGTTTCTCCCTGACACATGCTTCTTCCAGAGTTCACACACCTGCGGGCTGCTCTTCTCTCCATTTGTTTAAGAAGGAATTCCCCTGATCTCATACATCTTTCTACACTGCACTCTTCCTAACTCAGGCTTGCTTGTTTCACATGTAGGACATGATATTTTAATTTCATCACAGGAGTTATTCTATCTGTCTGGGGAAAAAAAAAATCCACCAGTTGCTGTTCTGTATTATGAAGACTGTAGAACCAGCCTGGTTTGTCTGTCTCTTCCTTCTCTGCCAGTCCCTTGTCACATGAGTCCCTGCAACAGAGAGTTTGGAAACAGTTCCAATGAGTACCTGTGAAGCAGGAGAATGAACAAGTTCTGCAGGGCACTGGAGTGAGCACAAGTACAGGCTGAACTCCAGTTAAAATGATGAGGTGTGCACTTCAGTCTGCATGATTGCTTCTCACAACATCGTCCTTAAGTGAGCAGCCTAAGAGATATAGGTGAACTTTTAAAATCTTAAATTGTTTCAGTCACTTTTCTGTTTATATCTCTCCTGAAGGGGTGGGTACTTCAGTATTACACACATCTGTCTGCATTTCATATTCAGGCACACAAGCATAAATACTGATGCACTAATAGCATGCATGACATCACAAGCATGTTTTTATAGGATCATAGTACAGCATCCCCTGAGCATCACCTATGAGGCTCACATTAATATCCTGAGGGTATATTCTGCACTGACTGGCAATCCACTGCTAGCCAAGGATGGAAATGGAGAGGCTCTGGTCTGGTGCTTTCTGCAAGGGCACTGTGCCAGCGTGGTACAGATGATGGGGAAGAGCTGAGCAGATACTTGACATCTCTCTGTAAATCCTTCCTGTTCTGTCACAAGAGTATCTCATATAAATAAATAAAAGGGATGCAGTTAAGTCATGCCAGTCAAAAAAAATCTGCAGACTGACTCTGGCTGCCTGCCCAGTTGTGCTAGGTTTTCCAGGTTATGAAGCATATACTCGTGTCTGAGAAAGTATTTAACTTGTGATCCGTGGACTTCTGGAGACCTAGGATGATTTCTGAAGGAAATGTAAATGTAAATAAGAGGAGAAAGACTCTTGTTCTGGGATTTAAATCTACGCTGCAGGAGTCAGCACTGTTAAAAAATGCTGAGGTCTGTAAATTGTAAAAAGTTGACAGCTACATTTTCTTGTTTATTGAAAAATTCAGGAATGCTGTAGGGTCTCTGGCACTTGATGCCAAGATAGCTCTGCTTTTTCTATGTCACATGGACATTGGTGGGACTTTGATTAGTAAAAAAAAGATCTGTTGGTGATTCATGTGCCATCATTTGTTTTCCCATCAAAGTCTCATATATCATATATAGTTTCATATATTGTGCCATTGTATTTTTTAACTTCCCACATCTGAGCAGGCTACAAGTCTAGTTTTTCCCTGGATGGATAGTTCTTCAGGCTTTTTAGGCTCCCAAGGGCAGTGCTGATGTAGTCGCTTAAGTGCAAGTTCCCTCAGAGCTACAAGGAGGTGGCAACACTGTATTTTATAGTACTTGGTAGACAAACAGTAGTGAAAGCAAGTAAACCTACAGACTAGAACCAGTCTCTTGGAAGCGTAAGAAATACACAGATCCAGGCTGTGCAATACAGCATCAGGATTTTTTTCCCTGCATCTTATTACTTATATGTATTAAAATTATATGTAAAAGTTATTACCGCTTTTTGGCGTATCTACCTTGCCCAAAAGTTTTGTCTGTAAACAGCCTTTGGCTGGCTTTGTGGCGGGCAGCATGAAATGCAGGCTGAAATCTCTGACCTCACAGCTCCTTCGTTCTCGTGGGATCCTCCTGAGGAGAAGCAGGACCGCCCTGTGCCCCTTCAGAATGGGTTGCACAGGGGTCGTGAGGGCAGCTCTGGTATGGTTGTGACCATGAAAAGGGACTGTTTTAACTAAAAAAATGAAACTGGAAATATGAGCTGTTTCAAAGAATCGTTCTCCTTTCTAAACTAAATAAATACAGCCAGATATTCCAGATACGTTTTCTTGAATCCTAGACCCATGGGAGTGAGAATGATGAGGGGAACTTGGCTTGCTTCGATCCTGCCAGAGCAGGAAGCTGAAACTATTTGGTTCTTGAAGTTCCCTCTGCCAGTTGGAGTAGACTCAGGGATTTTTTTGGGGGAGGAGGTAAAGTGTGTGTGCCTTTCTCCTCATGTAGGGCTGGTAACAAGTAACTATTTCTTCAGGTAAGCAATCTCCTGAGGGGTTGGAATTTGGAAATCAATAGAACTTCTTGTATTGCTTTATTCCGCTGTCCTCAAGTCTGTTTTGGGAAGTTGGTTTCACTGAACCACCTCTAGAGTAATCAGAGGGCAAACATTCTGTGAGGTTTGTGCTCATTTAAACTGCTAAATTAAGTTGTGGGGAAGCTGTACTTGCTCATGTATATGATGATCACGTTAGGATGGTATTGGTGGGCTCATGCCTCCAGCCCCACAGGAGTCTTTAATGGAAACCATGGAGCTGTAAGATCGTGGACTGGTGTGCAAAGTGACCTCAGGGTAGGAGGGGGGAACACCAACCTGACCAAACTTCCCCCCTTCCACAGTTCCACATGGAGGCTTTCAATGAAGAAGTCAAGCAGTGCTAGTTCTTACTGAGGAGAAGCACAGGGAGGTGTGGGAATGTTTCCAGAGCAGAATCAAGCACCTGATGGATTTCAAATGTGTGTAACTCTTAAATGAAAATTAAAAAACAGTTTGAGCTGAATTTCAATTATCACAAGATATAACTTAAAATAGCATTGAAGCTTAAGATTGAAATATTCATTTTGACTACCTGGTTTCGTCTGTGATACATGAGTTTTCCTTGTGTTTTGATATTGTCAAAATCACTTTACAGCAACAGGTCCCAGTAGATTATAGTAACATCTTGTAATATTTAGTCTGTTAAATTAAAGGTTTACAGTAGCAGGATATGGTTTGAAAATCACTGTTCCAGGAGCCTGGAAGTGGGGAAGATAAGCTGTTGGTTCCCAATGGAAAAGGACTGGCAAGTACCTCATAGCCATGGCAGGTGGTGGGCAGTGGAGGCACGGGTTTGTGGTGTGTCTTAGTGTCAGGTTCGCTGCCAGTCTGTGACTTGGAGTGGCAGCAAAAACTCAGGACAGCGCAAACCCTGCTGGGGCTACAACTGCAACCTCAAAAAATACACGAATCCCCCCTTCCTGGGTGTGAGTTGGAGCCATCGCAGACTTGCCTTCTCTACTCCTCTGCGCTCACAGCCAGTTCTGCTTCCCTTCCCTCCTGACCAACCCCGCCAACTCCCACCCCTGTTCATCTTTGTCGAGGTTCGGACTGGGGAGAGAGCAGAAAAGCTCGAAGGAGGTTTCCATGCTTTTTGGGAGGGGTTCACACCACCGTTTACTCTTTGACCTACTCTTCCCCCTTGACCGCCCTTGGGCAGTGGGGGCTTTCTGTGCGTTCGCCGGGCTGTCGGTGTTCCCCGATGCTGGGAGGCACAGCGGGATTTCCCCCCGCGAGCGGGGCTTTAGCTGCGCTGGGGCCGCGACGGCGTTTTCGGTGCTTCGGCGTTTCGCCTGGGCTCGCGCACTGCCGCGTGCCAGAATATCGCGCGCCCTCTCGCGTGCCGTGTCGCGCGGCCGAATCTCGCGCCGGTGCTCGCGCCCTGTCTCGCGCACGTTCGCGCGCGCCCTGTCTCGCGCCCTGTCTCGCGCATTGTCTCGCGCATTGTCGCGCGCCCTGTCGCGCGCCCTGTCGCGTGCCGTGTCTCGCGGAGGTTCGCGCGTGCCCTGTCTCGCGCATTGCCTCGCGGCCGGTCGCGCGCTGGGTCGCGTGCCGAGTCGCGTGCCGTGTCTCGCGGAGTTTCGCGCGTGCCCTGTCTCGCGCCCAGTCGCGTGCTCGGGTCTCGCGCCGGTGCGCGTGCCCTGTCTCGCGCATTGTCTCGCGCATTGTCTCGCGGCCGGTCGCGCGCTGGGTCGCGTGCCCTGTCGCGCGCTGGGTCGCGTGCCCTGTCTCGCGCCCTGTCGCGTGCTCGGGTCTCGCGCCCAGTCGCGTGCTCAGGTCTCGCGCCGGTGCGCGTGCCCTGTCTCGCGCATTGTCTCGCGGCCGGTCGCGCGCTGGTGCTCGCGCCCTGTCGCGCGCTGGGTCGCGTGCCATGTCTCGCGCAGGTTCGCGCGTGCCCTGTCTCGCGCCCTGTCGCGTGCTCGGGTCTCGCGCCCTGTCGCGTGCTCGGGTCTCGCGCCGGTGCGCGTGCCCGGTCTCGCGCGTTGTCTCGCGCCCTGTCGCGCGCTGGATCGCGTGCCGGGTCGCGTGCCGTGTCTCGCGGAGGTTCGCGCGTGCCCTGTCTCGCGCCCTGTCGCGTGCCCGGTCGCGCGGCGGAATCTCGCGCACTGTCGCGCGCCGGGTCTCGTGACGGCTCGCGTGCCGGGTATCGCGTGCTATGTCTCGTGCCGATGCTCGCGGCCCGTCGCGCGGCTGGATCTCGCGCACTGTCGCGTGCTATGTCTCGTGCCGCTGCCCGTGCCCTGTCGCGCAGCGGACCTCGCGCGCGGTGCTGGCGGTAATGGTGGCGGCCGCCAGAGGGCGCGGTGCCGTCGCCACCCACCCGCGGCTCCCCACGGGGTCTCGGGGCCGTGGGAGGCTCCCGGCACGGCTGTAGTCACGTCCCGCGCGTCATGTCCTGCCAGTAATTCCAGAGAGAGTGTGGGATTTGGGCTTTTTTTGGTTTTATTTCCCCAATTTTTGTGGTTTTGTTTTTTTTTTTTTTGCACTATCATTTACCCTTCTCTTATCGCCCCTGACGGTGCAGCGCAGCCCACGCAGCCCCAGTGCCGGATTGCTGAAGAGCAGAAATGAGAACCCGGGTGGTAATTGCCTGTTTGACGTCTGAAGCACAGCTGAAAGGCAAGACTGGAGTGCCCCTCAGAAATTCATCTTGTATGTGTGCAGGGTCTGCACTCAAACTCTCATGACAAATGAGTTTCTAGCTTCAGCCCCTCCAACAAGGAGGATGCCACGACCCCCTGGGTTCTACTGTGTAATTATACCTACGTGGTATAGCTGGAAAGCCTCTAACTCTGTCTTCTGTACTGAGAATTGTGTTCGAGATAATATGTGCACAAAGGGTCATGTAAAGTCTTTTATTGTCTAAAAGCTTGACCTTTTACGTCTTGGAAACCTGTTATCATCTCTCATCTCTTCTTTCTCTGACTAAACAAACAATTACTTTAGCCTTTCCTCTTCATTAATGTTTTCTGAACCCTTTCACTGTTACTGCCTCTCCCTGTATTCACTGGCATCTAGCTCCAGGTTCCACAGTGTGCCGCACCAAGGCGAATGGAAGTACCACGGAGTTGCCAACGTGACATACAGTGATCACGTCTACTCTGAGTGCCTGCAGCATGCACTTATGAAATCATTGAGAGCATTTCTACATTTATTATAGCGTAGGGGTTTTTTTCAGGCTGGCACGCTTACAGCAACGTTTTATACTGGAGGAAAAATAGCTGAGCTTTTATCCCTAGATAAAGCCTCTTCCTCAATCACCTTATTTCAAGTAACTACCTAATAAAATTAAAGTGATTCTGTATCCTTCATGTGCTGTGAAGTGTTGCTTAGGGCTTGAACAAGGATGTCTCTGTTCAATTAGACTCTAGCACGTTAAAAGGGAAATACTATATTTTTTTTCCTTCTGCATTAATATAAGTTTCATAAAGATTTCTCATAGCGAAGGTTACTACAACATGTATCTCTAAGGTACCTCTTTCTTTGCAATTCACTTCCCTTGAAGTGTGAGCCCTGTGACCCATGTGAGCCTTGGGTCCTAGTGGGTTGCTCCAGGTTGTTCCCCCACTCTCCAGGCTGAGTATTCCAAATGCCATTTACAGATCCTTCAGTCGCTTCCACTGATCACGTAAAGTGATCACATAAAGTGGAAGCATCCACGGGCTGTGAGGGTGTGACCTCGGTCAGGGTCTGTGGGCACCACCAGTGTGAATTGGTGGGTCTGCCTTGAAGGTCTGCCTTGTGTTGCACAGCGGCAGCACTGGAATGTTAATTGGGTTGTAACTGGGCTTAGAGAGCTCGGACAAGTCACTCCTGCTCTTTTGGACAAGAAGTCTGTGTAAACCTGTAACTTACTGCTGCTGAGAAGGGGAGGCTGAGAGCTGACAGTCACTTCTTGGTTTCTCCTGCTCTTGGGTGCCCTGCAGTGCTCAGTCTCTGTGGGAGGGTGGACCTCATTTGCTAGCTGCTCCCTTCAGCTCAGCTCAGGCAGAGTCCCTTGATCCCTGGGGAGCTCTTAAGGATGTGCAATATGGAAGTATATTCGCATTAAACTGTTGCTGAAGCCAGAGGAGGTGGGAAGATATGAAGCAGCCCCAGGCTGGGTTAAACGTTTCGTGGGGTAATGGAAGATGTGCTGCCTGGTCTGTCACCTCAGTTCTGTGGCTGTGAGAGCCTTATGGCAGGATGGGTATGAAGCAATGTGCACAGTCAGCCTCCACGTGTGCTCAAGGGATCACACAGGAACAGGCACACAGACCATAACTGTGCTTTTCCTGTGGGTCCCCTGCTGGCACTTTGTGCTGCTTCAGCCACCTCTGCCATTCCTCTGTCACAGGGCCTGAACTGATCCTGCTAGAGGGCGCAGGCAGCACCTCTGATCACTCTGTGCTCAAAGGAGCCAAGATCCTCTGGACTGCTGGTGATTCATGTACAGAGCTAAGATTCTTTCTCTGAAGTGGATTGGATGTGTCTCTATACATTTTTCTGGGAATTTTGGTTAGCATATCCTCTTGCCACACGCTAAGCCCTGCACTGATGTTTGTAGCATCCCAGACATTTGGATAATGGTTTATTTTTCCTGTAGCATGTTGCTGTGTAACCCAGCAGGCACAACACTTCATCTTTCTCTGAAGCTTGAAAACCTTCTTTTGTCTGTGTAGACATTCAGAGTAGCGACACATCTGCCTGTTATATTCTCTCCCTGTTACCGCTTTTACCTTTGCTTTGGATGGATTTTAGTAACTTATTTTAGCAGACGCAGATGCTGAAATGGGGAAATGGCTTGCTAGCATCCTTGGATTTTATTCAAACACTGCAACTGCTTGGGTTTTTTTTTTGCTTTATCTCCGAGAAAAATGTTGGAACTTGCCCGTAAAGGTGCTGCTTCAGAGCTACAGTGTAGTGCAGGGGAAGGGGGGGGAGGACAGCACAGAAAGAAATGGGTGCTTGATAGTTCCCGAATAGAATTGTTTCCTCATGATATCACTTTTTACCTGGTCACATTCCTCAACCACAGTGTAAGTAATCAAGAGGGGTAAGAAAGATACGAATGTGTATATATGTGCGTGTGTCTATTAGTCTGTTGTCATTATGCAAAGAAGGGGGTGGGTTTTTTTCCCCTTTACTCTTTAAGGTTTCTCTCATGCTTTGCAGGCTCCTGCAGGGATGGACACACACATGCACACACTGTCTGATAGGGCAGGACACAGCTCAGTGTCAGGGACAGTTGCTAATGTGACACAGGCAGCCCTGCTACCCACAGGTCATGACATGGAAGGGAAAAAAAAGAGTCTGAACAATTTATAGAGGAGTGAGGAGCCATCTCAAGTATCAGATTTGTGTCCTGGCTGCTCGTTTTTCTTTATTTAATCAGGAATATTTTTTAAGTTATTGTAATCCATGTGAACAGCCCGTGAGTGTTTTTGTTCTGACAAAGGGAGCATTCGCCTCCGAATAGAATAAATAGTGATGCTGGAGTGTGGATGGGGTGCTTGGTGGGGGTATTTTTAATGCAACTTAATTTGACTTTTGTTTTTATTTTTATCTCAATGTGTACTCCTCTGAAAATGCTCCCGGTATTCTGACTGTGGTCTTGACACGGACCTCGTGGCTTTCATGTTAAATCTATTTCAAACTGTTTTGGTTTTGCAGGATCTTGGTACCTAATTCATATACAGCAATAAATTTGACAGAACTCTCAACAGTTTAACTTGTAACTTCAAGTAAAATTAGCATAAACTTGTAGTTTCCAGTTAAGAAAGATTATTTCTTCGATTCTTTTCTGTTTTCCACTTCTGAGGCAACAGCAGATTTACTAGCTGGTGTTTTAAAGGTATACTTAACCCTCAGACACTTAACTTGCTGTGTGACTGCCTGCACAGGGCAGGTGCAGATATCTCAAGCTGAATGCCTTTCAGCACTGTGGTTATAAATTGCTTTGGTGTTTGCCCCCAAAGGTGAGCCCTAAGGGAATTTCATCATTCATGAAAACTGTGTTTCAGCTTTAGGCTTAGTAGGCTTCAATTCTGCAGCCAATGCAGTTGAGTATGCTGAACTTCCTTTTGTCAGCAGAATGTTTTTAGTGGTACTTCCAATTAGGGACAATTTAGAATTAAAATAATAGTATAATTGCCCCCCCCCCGATATTTTTTTCCCATTTTCCAGAATTTTGAAGAGAAATGATACCAGTTTCTAAATGTGTTGGTGAAAGCTTTAAATAAAATAGAGATTTACCCTGAAGAATGGTTTTGTTAAGTCTCTATTTGTTGTTTTTTTTAATACTATCCCAATACAACACCACAAACAGCGGAGAGGGTGATAGCAGAGCTTTCCTACTTAGTTTTGAGCACTGGGGAAGGAAAAAAACCTGTTTTCTTCTGAGGCTCTAACTTTTCAGTTTTCCTGTTAGCTCTCTGAAGCATATACTCTAAAACTCAGTTTGTTCAAATTCATGGAAATCTGCAATCCACATTGGATGCGAGACTGTACAGTTATTAAGCCAAGCAGTTATATAAAATACAGGGTTGAAATTAATATAGTGTGAATTGAGCAATAAAATCTCTGTGAGTTGTTTCAGGGAAACTCCTCAACATTACAGATCCTGTACAGAATGAACTGTGTAATGTGCCTTTTTTTCCCTAATGTGCAACTTGCCCCTCTCATCTGTGCAAAAGACTGTGAACCACATGACAGAATAAAGGTAGTGCCTTACGCGATCTTCTAGTTCAGGATGACCATGAAAAATGTACTTTCTGCTTGTTTTACCAAAGTATGCATTCAAAGCACAGAGATGCTTAGTAAATGACAGACTGAAAGATGTCCGCTGAGGAGAGATTATTTGACTGTGTGTATGTCTGTGTACATTGCTGATTTTAAGGGTTTTTTTGATGATGAAGGATTGTCAGCTACAATCGTATGTGCTCAGCTTAGGATTTTTGCACAAAAATGTGGACAGTGCATGAAATGTGTTCTGTTGTTATTTCGAGGTAATGTCTAATTAGCAGACTTAATTGTTTTGCCTCTATTGAAAGCAACAGTAAGGCTTCCAAGGTATTGCCTTCATTTTTTTTAGTACTCATTATGATGTTTCCCGGCGTTCATCAACGCTTCTAAATTACTGGGAAGAATGTAATTAATCATTCACTTCCTTATGCTTCCTACTAGGCAGACACAGATCATTGCAGGCAAGTTGAAGTAAGCCATTTCAGATTTTCAAAACATGCTGCAGCTAGTGGAAATTTGGGGTAAGCACCAGTTTACACATTCTGTCAACAGATCACAGCACAAAAGGTAACTCAGTGTCTGACTGCAACAGGATTTGATGACAAACAGTTTATGAGCTGTCTTTGAGGAAGGATTTCTCTGTCACTAAGTCAATAAAAATCCAGAGAAGAAGTTTGTGGAACTAATTTTCAGTCCGGCCCAAGTGCATTTCAAAGCAAATTGAGAAAATGGAGTTCCAGTGTCAGAAGCCCCAAATTCTGAGCCAAACCTCGATAGCTGACAGTCCCATGTTTGCACTGAGATTTATTTAGGTTTGCTGGATTAAATCAAGATTCATATACATAAAAGTTCTGTTCAGGCCAAAAAGGAACAGCAAACCAAGTAGACAAGTTCAGACTACAAAGATCAGAGTTTTCATCTTTATTCTGCAAATATGGAACATTTGGAAAGCATTGCGTAAACGGAACTTTTGCCAAGTTTTCTGAAGTAGTTACCATCTGATTTGTCTGCATGATATTTACTTGGTAAAAACGCATATTGCTCTGTTTTTGGAAGTGAGAGCTTACCCGCGAACTGCAACCTGGAGGGACAGAAAGTATGTTCTTAAATGGCTTGTCAGCAAAAGTTAAACTCGGCTCCCGTCCCTACCCACCCATGCTACTTCACAAACTCACATCACTACCGGAATGAAAGTACTCCCGGCAGTCGGGGAACAGCGGCCAAATGTGTTTAACGTGCTGCCCCACGAGGAGGGGAGGGAACAAGCTGGCCAAGAACTGAGTACAAGTACGTAGCCCAATTTCTTCTGAAAGAATGAAACAATCCTTTTATGTCCTTGTAGGAAAGTAACAGCTTTCTGTTCTTGCTCTGCGGCCTCCTTTTCTGTAAAACTGTTGTTCAAAAGAGCATGGTGCAGCAGTGTGCTTCAGCCTCCAAGATTCACTTTTGGGTTATTGCCTTAGATAAACAATAATAATAAAAGCCCATGACCTTAAAAAAAAAAAAGATACCTTCAAGTATTATCACATAACTACTAATAGTGACATTTATTGTGTTTCTTTTGCTAGTTTTAACCTGGTAATCAGCTACCACGTTTCACCCTGGATTCTGGACTCTGAGAAATCTGAGAAATCCATGCTAAAAACAACATTTGCTTCAGCAAAGGCTTCAAGCTGAACGTAAGCCTCAAAGGGCTTCTCTTAAGTTGGATATGAGCGGGGTTTTTTGTTGGTTTGGTTTTTTTTTTTGCCTCCTCCCTTCCTCTGAAGGACAGAAAACAAGTTCTAGAAGCCTGGTTGCTGATTTAAAACCCTAATAATGTGAAATCTCTTCAGTGTTTCTGTGTTAAACACTGCTTTAGAGCCACTGCTACTTAAATGAAGGGATTTAGTTGCCAAATACTTACCTAAGACCTGTTTTCATACTTAAACATAAGAGTTAACGTTATCACGTATGGACTATATCAACAACTTCCTTTCTTTCCTTTGTTTAGTAATCTCTTCTTACTAGTGCTTGATTATACAATGTCTTTAGGCTTTGAAGGGGTAAAACCTGCCATGGTAATGGAAGTAAAACCAACCTGACAAGGGAGAGTGTCTGTCCTCACCTTGTGGCTGACTGACGTGGGAAGTATTTGAGCCTGCTTCAGGCTATGGTGCTTGGGCTCAGCTTGTTGAAGGCATTTGGCCAAAGACAATCTCACACCTGCGGTGTGAAGGCTGGCCACAAAGGCTTGCTAGGGGAATGACAAGACATGTAGGTTCCTTGTTTAGTCCTGTTATAGCCTAAGTACATTATTTTTCTTAACCTGCACCCTTTAGAGTTAAATCTTGTTCCTTTATATACCTAGTAATAAAGGAACTTAAGTGTTTTAAGTACTGCGAGAGTCCTAGAAGTAGGTCCAAGTGAATCTCCATATCAGAGAATTACGAGGAATTGGGTCCCATGGGCTCTTAAAATGGGAAGAAAAAAAAAGGGAGGTTGTAATTGCCGTGTTGGCCATGATTCCTGTCCGTGGAGGAATGGCTATTGCGGGAGGGCTGCCTATCAGACAGAGTGAGTTTGTAATCTGTTTGTAGTGGCAAATTCCATGCTTGGCTCCTTGTGATATCTCAGTCTGAGTTAATTATAGAGTTTGGGGGGGCGGAGGGGAGGGAAGACAGAAATGAAAGCCTCTCTCAGAAAACTCAATTCAAAGGAAAGCAGAGTTCAATTCAGTACCTTTTCTTCTGTCTGACGCTTCAGCTGCTGAGCGCGCCGCACCCTTATTCACACAGACAGTGCAGTCTGCAGAAGGTCCTGTCGTAAGAATCGAGTGAAGCAACCTATTGTTGAGTGCAGCTCTGAGCCAGGTACTCTTCAGGGTTATAAACGCTACTGAGGCGTTCCAGCGGTACTTGTTTTCAGATCACTCTGATATTGATGCATTCCCTTGCATGTTTTCTGTTTGTGACCTATTTTTGATGCGTTTTACATCTGCTTTAGCAGCTCTTTGACAACCAGAAAACAGGGCTGTTTACTGAGTTCACAGCTGCTGCTAATATCCGTGCAACTAGCCAGAACTGACTGTTTTCTTGGTTAGCTCATCCTGTTGAATGAAGCTCTCCACAGGGTTTGTTACAAGTTTGTTTCAACTGGAATGCTATCAAAAGTTTCCACACATTTGTGAAGTTCTCATACTTCAGCCTTCCTAGAAATCCAGAAACATATGCACCCTTGCTAATTCCAGTAACTTTCTTCTATTTCCCATGGCTTAACTACATCAGCTTTTCACAGATAATGAAAACATAACAGCCTGTTATAAATGGGACAAAATTCCTGCTGTCATTAGTTAATACTAATGCAACTGACAGCTTTGCACTGGAACAGAGTCTTTAAGGAAATGAATCTTGAACTCTAGTTTGAGGGGACTATTACCTATCGTTTCACATTGTAGTGTTTTATGATGGTAATTGAATTATCTTGTTTTTCACTTTTTTTTTTGTGTACAGATGAGGTTTGAAGGGGTGGGAATGTAAATTGATCTTGCAGTAATACGCTTTTCCTTGCATCACCTTCAGTGCTCTCTGGGACTGGTTTGCTCATGGTGCATCATCTCTCAGTGAGGCTGCATCCTGAGAGTGACTTCTTACCTGTGTTGTTGTCTGAGTGTTTGTGGGCAGTTTGGTACTCTTGCAGTTTATTACTCTATGGATTAGTTACTCCCAGAACACTTGTTCCCACCAAAGAAAGGTATTATTGGACCTTTGTGGTTTAGGTGCAGGAAGTCGCAGCTGTGTAAAGTCCAGGCACAGTTTGGTTTTGTTTGGTTTTGGATTGTGCTCAGGCATTGATTAATAGCACAACATTGCCGGCAGTCAGTGTGTGTACTTCTGGAAGTGAACAGAGATCCCAGGCTCTGTGAACATACTGCTTCAGTTCCAGCTCTTTGAGCTCCTGCCTGGAGACTGCCCTTCCTGATTTTTAAATACTGTTCAGGGGTGTTATTGATCATCTCCCAAATGCTCATGTTTTTAGTAATTGTGTTTCCTAAGCCACATCTTGGATCTCAAAAAACCTCCAAGCCTTTCTACGGCCTTATCAGGTAAACATTATAGGCTAGCTGTGATTGGAATTACAGATATGGAAGCAAAGCACAAAGGGTATAAAATATCTGCTGGCGTCATTTCAGTACATCAGAGACAAATTAGGCAAAAAGATTTCTGACTCCCACCTGTGTCCTACTCTTCCAGCAATTTTCATGCTTCATTCAATTTTGGAACTTTTGTTGTCTCTGTATCTTGCAGGTAGCTTTCATTCCTTAATGGTTTTGAAGACTGATTTTCACCACTCCCACCCCCAGTTAATTTTCAGTTGTTAATGAAGTATATCTTGAATTTTCTTTGGTCCACTGTGAAGCTTATGATAGTGACTCTAAAGTACTTTCTGATCCCCACCTACCTGTTCTTAGGGAATGACAGAAAATGTCAGTAGAAACAGACCAGCTCTAACTCTCGTTTTACCGGATACAGCCAACAGGAGATATCAGAACATTTGTTTGGGCTCTTCTTAGATGGACTTAAATATTTATTTGCTAGTAGGCTTTTCAGTTTGCATTATTCTAGTCCAGATGACCAGTGTTGTGGGGTTGCTTAAAAACATTTATTGTGGTAGTTAACTAAACTTGGAGTGCCTTGTTTGTTTGTGCTGTGATGACACTGACGAGGTGAGTGCCCATCATAGGAAGCTCATGAACCTGTTTTTGGTACCTAAAAGTTGTTCTCCACTGATGTTAAAGGAAACCTAGGTGCACAATAACCTTCTCTGCACCCCTGTTTTTTTCACCTGTCTCAGATACTTATTCTGGGAAGTGAAATCTTGGTTTTCTGCTTTTTTTGATTTGTTCTAAGGGGAGCCTGGGTGATGAGTAGCTGATACTAAGCACCTAAATTTGGGACAGCTAAATCTGTCCAACCAAAATCTCACCTCACTTAAAGGACAAAATGTAACAGTGGTAGAATAAATACATTGAGAATGGGCATCGTGCAGTTGAAAGGGGGCAACGAAATGCCTTGTGCTTTTTTACCCAAGCATCTGCCTTGCTTTGCCATACTGAGCGGTGGGAAGAACCAGAAAGAAATCCAGTCAACACAGCTGTTTGTGGAGGTCATGGTATGCTAACAACACAACTTGTTGACTCATAAAACCTTGTCAAAACATCACTGTTCATACATCTGCGAGTGTCCTCTAATCTTTTTGCACCATCTTTGTTCCTTTAGTTTTTTCCTCTCTGTGAATTCATTCAGCTGGAGAGATGGCAGGTATTCATCAAGGCAGCTCTCTGTCTCCTGCCCAGTCAATTCTGCTGAACCCTTAACACCTTTCCATACAGACAGGAACATTTCTTTCATGGTTTCCTAGGGCTTTGCTGCTGTATCATTTTCCAGCTCCAGTAGGGCAGTGTATCGACTTGTAAGCTGACACCTGTGGTCTCAGCCTGTGTACGCTCGTTAGGTCCCTGGGTGGTTGCTGGAGAGGACTGTGGAATAGTGCAGGCAGAACAAATGCTAAAATACAACAAACATCTTCCTCTGTGAAGAAATTCACCCAGTTGCAGAAGGGCTGAGGGGAGAAGAGACCACTGGAAATAGCCTATACCTGCTGCTCAAAGCAGGGACAGCTCTGCCCAGGTAGCTTGACCAGTCATGTTCTGTGAACCTGCAAGGATGGAGACTCCACACCCTCGCTGGGCAACCTGTGCCAGTGTCCAATCATACTGGCAGTAAAAGTTCCATCTTAAAAGGGCATTTAAATGGAGTTCACCATATTTCAATTTGTGCCCACTGCAACGAGAAAGGAAGAGGATGTTGTGTAGGTGGATTTTAGCAAAGTTGGGAGAAAGGAAACAAACCATTAGACTGCTGTAAAACAGGGAATTCGGTAGCAAAAATGCCGAATGTCTGTGGCACAGTACAGATCAGCAGATTCTACAGACTGGAAGAGGGAAATCCTTCCAGCCCCAACTGAAATAAATGAGGTAGTTCACATCTTTCAGAATTGCAGATTAAGGCAGCCTGAAACATGATGGAGAGTGAGCTATGTCAGCATATGCTCAGTGCATGTTCTCAACTTTATCTGTACATGTGAATGCAAGAAAATTCTCTCCTTTTTCAGAGGCGAGCTGGGTTTCTCCAGTGCAGTTCTGTGGCAATGGGCGAATTCCGCAGGAAAAGCTTTACAGCCGCAAAGCATATAAAGTCTGGAACATGGATAAACTGGTTAGCATAAAATAGAAACCAGCAAAACTCTCTGCCAAAATCTGAAGTGAAATGAATAGAGGTTCAAAAAAAGTTCATTCAGTACGCCTGGCTCCTTGTTTCCATCATTTAGGAATAATTACATTTTTGTCACTAACATTGTTTTTAAATGTCAATAGAAACCAGACAAGTAGATTTGTAAACCCAGCCCTGTCACATTGAATATATTAGGTTTTCCAGTACCAGCCTCTTTTAAGTAAGGTTGAGGAAGCTTTAAAAGCTCAGTAACTCTCGAGTGTTAGGAAGCTATTGAAAGAGCTTGTTAGGCTTTATGACAAGCAGGTTGAAATATAATAGGCCTGGAGCTTTGTGAAGGAGCCAGAAAGCTGTGGTTGGAGAGAGGACAGTGCCCAAGAGTTTGAAGGCCAGATGATTTGTGCAAAGGGGATGTTGGAAGGTTCAAGGCAAAATAAACAAATGGAGCTAGCCACAGGGATGGTGTTAAGCTGAGACCCAAATGCTTCCTTAGCTTTGTTTCTAAACATCAGTTAGCCTGTCTAACCAAAGAAGGCATTTTCAGTTAATGTTTCTTCCTTTCCACAGTCAGGACAAGGAACCATTTTCTGTTACCTAATTGACCACATTTGTTCTGACCCAAACTTTCCTTAGCCTTTTACCTAGTGAGACTGTGGTCTTCCTCCTTATCATGAATACCATGTGATTCTCTTCTGGTAATCCTAGATGGGTTTTATTAACTCTATCCTGCCCTGCTGGCTCAGTTCTTATCCCTTTGCTTTGATATCCTACTCAAATAGGCACTTTGCACCTATCATTTGTTTTCTGGTAGAGGAGTTTTGGATATGATGTTGTCTACTAGACCAGCTTCGGTACCTGGGAAATGTAGTTAGCTTCTGGCAACATAGGTCCTTCTAACAAAATAAGCAGTTTTCCCTGTTCTTAGATCCACTGCCATGCCTTGAGCAACAAGAAAAATACATGAATAAAAGGTTGTTCTTAGCATTTGAATGCAAATGAATTAGTTTTGAATGCAAATTTGAAGATGTGAGCTAAGTGCAGTAATAACTTATGTGACTTGCAGGCCTCTTTAAGCTATAACTTGGAGGTGTGTACCTAGTCTTGTTCATATCAGCAGGGGATTGAGAGCTCCATAGGAATATTCCTTTAAAAAAAATCCCTTGATCTTCAATGGAGATGCACAGTAAAGAAAATGTAACTCTACAGGGACAGCTTAGTCTTGTAGTAATCGCTGCATCCAGTTACTGGGGTCTAATTGTATGAAATAGTCCTGTCAGAGCTTAAGTTATCTACCACTTTAAAGCTAGGTCCTAGAGGCCCTCAGCATAGGTATTGTCATTAGAATATGTCAGCTCAAGAATGAGTTCCTCAAAAAGTAGATCAGGAAGCTGTTACAGCTAAGCAGTTGTTATGGCTGTTGACGGCTAGCCAGAGAATATTACATTATACTAAATCAATTTTTCCCAAAGGATAAGAATTTTTTATGCTCACTTCCTTTTTTACTGATATAACAGATCTGGGATATGTACAACAGAAGAGAACAGGGAAGCAGGAACATTTAAAAAAAAAAACAAAACAGTGGTTTGAAATCCTAACTTCCTAATACCTTCTTGAATTATATATATGTTCTCTCTCTTTTACATAACATAGCTGGTTGGCAAAAAAAAATAAAATTCTTCCTGTTAAGGTTGTAAACTGCCAGTGTTCATTACTGAACTTTCCAGATAATCCCTTGTCAACCTAAGATTATTTTCACTAATCCCTGCTGCACCTTAAACACATCACTAGGCATTCACGGAAGAAAGGTTAGTCCCAACTCCCTTTGCAAGCACAGCATCTCTGAATCACTACAGATATTCTTCATGTAATCTTGCGGTCCCTGAGCAGCTCCAAATACGGCCGACTCATTCCAGTCCTACCAACATATTCCTGGCTGAGTCAGGAAGGACACAGAGCCTTTGCATAAACCCACTATCGTACAGATATGTCACTGTCTATGAACGATACCAGATTAGACGAGGTAAAGCCCAGTTTGAAGAACGAAGGTAATTTCATAATTCGAAACCAGAATAAAACTAAATGACAACATTCTCTCTCCAGAATACCTGACAGATAACTGGGAATATAAACCTACATTCCTCCAAAGTCACATACTTTGCGGTATATGGAACCATCCTGCACAGCAGTGCATGGCCACACCACAAAACAAGGACAAATTTCTTTACTCCGTGTCTATATATAGCACATCTCTTTGGATACTCTCCTCTTACTGAGTGGAGTAGATGGAACCTGTTGTTCCAGCTTCATTATGTGAAGGTGAAAGTCTCAGCTTTAGAAACCAGCATCGCTGAACTTGAAAAGTGTTGTCTTCTCCCATCTCATGGCTCAGGAGTTCATACTCTTACTGACCAGCTCACTGACTTTCCTCTAACTGAAGTTTTGTTATGGTGAGTTGAAGAATGCTGTGAAAATCTAGAATTATCTTTCCTTTTTCACATTATATATTTTCTGGAGCTTCTTTGAGTATTGTACTGGAGAGATAATGAAGTAATCTCAAAAGAGCATCTGATTTGCTGTGTGTGTTGTAATCATCATAGGCCTATTACAAAGTATATATTCCTTATCTTAATAATATTATCCTGGAGTGTAGGTTGGGAGTCAGGGAAAACTCCCATGTAGCTAACCTTGGCAGTATCCAGCATGTCTAGCAGATGCCAAGTACAATGTTCTGGAATAAATCATCTCTAGCTAAATCTTTGCTAATATAGCAAGTAAAATATATGAATGTGTTATTTTAGCAAATGCATATTGTCAGATCCTTATTCTGGGTTTCCAGCCTCTAAAAATGCAGGTGGTGCATATTAGTGATTAAGTGAACAGTTGGAGGAGGAAGGAACTTATAGTATCCTGAATCTGAATTTTTACTTGATGTAGATACTTGAAATGCTGATATATGTGGGAAAAGTTTCCTTTTTCCTTTTTTTTTTTTTTTTTAAATCACTCTAATGCAGACATATCTATTTCTTTTTTACTACCATTTGTTTGTGGAGAGCATGAGGTTTTGGAAATTTGAGAAAGTAACTTGTAGTTCTGTAGAACTTTCACTTAGATCTGTTTGGGCTATAATTTGCAGCCTGAAAGATATAGATATAAAGAAAACACTTCCAGGAAATAAGGTGGCTTAGATTAATCAATGTTGCTGCATGTGTTCAAATCAATTACTCAGAGGAAACACAAAACTTCTTAACTGTTTATAGTACCGAAATGCCATATAAATTAAGTACTGCTCTCCAAAGCTTGGAGAAGTTTTTATCTTAACAGGATTAAGTGAGTTCACTTCTTTTTTTTTTAATAGGAAACAAAACTACTGTTCTGTCCCTTTTCTAATCTTTTTCAAGGTGAAATTTGTCCTATATAAAGAGAAAGACAGTGAATGAACACAGATGATACGAAAGATCAAGTAACTTTCTACATTTGCTGGGCAGCAATTTGTTTATTTTTCACACTGATCGATTTTTGAGGTAAAAGTATTAATCTGTGTCCACTTTCTCTTTTTCAGTATATTCAACAGTGAAAAATGAATTGGAAAGGACTTAAGAAAGGCTGGGGAGGAGGGAGGATGGGAGAGAAAATTAGGTGAACTTTAAGGTCAGTGTCATAGAGATACCAACCTAACCTGATTATTGCCTGCCCTCTGGAGAGGGGAAAATCTTACACAACTGCATTAAAGTTGAGAAAAATGAGAAACTGAAGAGGAAATTGTATTACTCCCTGAGGTAGATTATGTTGTACCGTTAACAAATTAGAGTCACTTACATTCCTTAAAAAAAAAGATTGCTAAAGTCATGTAACTGAACAATATAGGCAACTATAAAAATCTCCCACTGTATCCAAGAAAGTGAGGGCAATATCACTTAGTATACAATTGGTTTCTCTTTTTTAGGAAGCCAGAGACTCTCCACTAAGAGGAATATGTTATTTACAGGTTTAGAAAGGTCTGTTCCATATCCTAACAGTAATCCTTTTATGTTGATGGCACGATAAAATCTAAATAGTGCCCCATTGTTTTCTCTGACTTGCAGCTTCACTTTTCTGAGCATCCAAGGTTATTTCTAGGTGGATGTGCACTTCAGAAAAGAGAAATTGTTAGGGAACTGGAAGAGCAAGTCTCTTTTTCTCTACCATACTACTCGTATCCACATAGGCTGCAAGGCTGCATCACCCAGGGGAGAAGGCACTGCATTGATGCAAAATCCATGTCTCTTGCTGGCTGGTGGCCTGGTGGCTCAGACTGTGCCTTCCCTACTGTTGGGCAGCACCTGGACTTTTTCTCTTGGAGGATGGGTGACAGTGGTACTGAGAAGAAAGTGCTGGAAAATGGAAAAGTCAAGGGAGTGCACCTCCACTTGATTTTTGTCATGGTGGCTAAGGACAAAGGGACCTTTGATTCTTCTGTAGTAATGGGCTTTTAAAAGTGAGTGGCCCACCTCTAGGTAAAGCCTCTATCCTCTTGCTTAATTCAGAAAGCATAAGACATTTTTTGATTGATTCCCACTGAAGTGCTCACATTGAAAACATTTCCAGAGTTACACAGCATGGAAGAAGTACAAAATTCAAGTCCTTCAGTGTAAAAGTACACATGAAATGATGGATATTTCTGCAACTTTGGAAACCAGATTGCCCTTCAACGCCATCTACTTCAAATCCATTCTGGGAAACTTTTTCAGTGAGTGAACACTGTTAGATCCCTCAGTCTCTTTTCTAGGTAGAAGGGCCAGCAACATTTTTACAAGTTCCTATCTCACAGGTGAAATGTGCTACCTAACACCAGCACTTTAACTGCTTGCCTCTTGCAAAGTAAAATAGGTGCATTTAAATGAGTGAATGTTCATTTAATAGGGTACTAAAGGCCCTATTTTGACTTTCACCTATGCTTGGATTTGAAAAGAAGAACTGTACAACAGGCTAATTTTGACACATTTATTTGTGAAGTAGCATGTACATTTCTGGTATTTACATTAAATTTTATGTCCAATATATAGTGCATCTGTTTGCCTTAGTTATTAGAGGGGTAGGACAAGAGATATCCTGGACTCAGTAGCATGGTTACTAATGCTTTGATTGAGTGCATTGATGGGGTAACAATACTACTGGATTTCTTGAAAGTGTTTTCAGAGAAGAATGCTTGAAAATTATTAAGTAGAAATACTACTGTACAAGATACTATCATCTTTTAGCTGAGCCTGATATGAAGTGAAAGTAGTTATTTGCTGCACTGCCTTGAAATGAAATGCAAGAAGTTGAAATACAGGCATTGGTTTATTCTGCCCTTTGTTAGACTGAGAGCTTTAGAAATGTGCAGAGCAGAGAACACAGACTCTTTTTTTCCCCTCTTTTTTCCTTTTAACAACGGAGGGTTTAGAGCGGCTGCTGGCGCAGGAGGAAATACCATTAGATAGATACAAGAAAAGCCAATATTCTGCGTTATTCGTGCAGACAACTAACATTTGAAACTTGCACGAACTGCTTCCACTTAAAAGCTGTCAGTCACGTTGGTTATAAAAAGCCCAGAGCACTCAGGGACTGTCAATCACTTCCTAGGAGAGAGAGCTGACATCTTAACATTTACTTTTCCAGTATTTACCAGATGCAGAAAACCAAAGGATGAAAATGCAAATGAAAACACACATTCTCATATAATATAATTCTCATATGATCATATAATACAAGGGACACATTTGGATCGGTTACTGTAGCTGCTCACCTAGGAGCCTCCAATCCCGAGAAGGTTTTTCTCTCTTGCTCTATGAATAGAACTGTTGCAGGCTGGCTCTGCCGTGTTGCAGGAAAAAGGCTTTTGCAGACAGTGTCTTCAGAGAGCTGTCATGGAGTTGTCAGGTGATGAAACAGGTTGACTCTGGCCCCTTATGTCTGGGGAAGCAGCAAGAAATGTGCAGAAGACTTCAGAAGGGCACATAAAGGGCATCTACCTTGCTTTTTTTCTTATGGTAATAGAGATGTGGGTGTTGTAATTATCAGGCTGATGACATGTTCTCGTGTAAGAAGGTGATTGGCAAGGAAAGGAATAGGAGGAACCAGTTAATTCAAATGCATCTTCAGATCTTTTCCTCTACATTTCTAGGTCTAGTCCCTGGATTGCCCTGAGAACCGATGCTTTAGATATTGGTCCTGGTGCTTCAGTGAGACTGCATCTGTGGGTAGCACTATGAATTCAGCAGCTGGGACCTCTGGTCAGGACCACTGTTATTGTCACATAGCAGGAGGTGTAGGTACAGCTGTGAGCAAGGTGCAGAGCTGGTGTGTTCACACATTGCAGGCCTATACACATTGTGCTGCTCTACTGTTGGGAAGGTCGAAAGGATGTTGTCCTTGAGGCTGCCTCCAGCAGTTCACTGGACCTGATACCAAGTTAACGTTTCCACAGCTGTGTGTATCCAAAGGGCTTCATGTGACTGTTGGTCCTTTTTCTAACCAGACTGTCAGTCTAAGTCAGCATGGCCAAACACAGCAAATACAGCAATGTTGCAGAACTGTACTTTAAATGAAGTCACTCCTGAGCTCCTCTTTACTGGAGTCTTCTGGAAGGTCTGTTCAACAGTTAGCAGCTTCCGATGTCTATGTCCCTTGGAGTGGTGCAGCCAACATCTACAGCGAGTTGTTCACTAGTGATCCCAGAAGTTTTGTTAACTTGTGTTAACAAAACTACGTGTAACATGTATGCACAGGTACACGTTACTGTGTGCATGCAAATGTTAAGTCTCACAATCCAAACACAGCCTTTGGTTCCACAAGTCATCTTCCATGCAGAGTTCCTCCTGCCATTTGGAGCAGAATTTGGCTCCAGATCAAACCACTAAATGAGATTTTTAGAGAACTAGTGTAACTGTAGATACTTAAGTGTAAATTCGTAGAACCAAAGTCATGCTCCCATTCAGTTCCCGTTGTAGTCAGTGGAAGCTGACTACAGTTTATGGAATCAAGTGATTTAGTTTACCTCGGAGTAGACACCTCTCATCTGTCAGCAGAATGATTCTATAAGGTTCATTGACTGTATTAAGTAGGTTTCCTTTGACTGTAATAGAAATTAAGGCACTTACTGCATATTAAGTGCCTTAATCTTGAACCGAATCCCACCCTTGCAGCCAGCTGCTTAAGTGACTCTGCCCATGTGGAGGACTTGCCTGCTGGGATTATAGCCTTTCCTGAAACTCATGTTCCCACATGCATGAAACTACCATGTTTTCTTTCATAGCAGGGCTGTCTGACGTGGTGTATATATACATACTTTAACCTTTCAGGCATCTTTAACTTGGATACAGACAGTCCTACAGCTGTGGCAGCCCAGAGCTCACTGTGGATAAGTAGACCAAGTATTTACCAATTATTTCAGATCATTCTCTGCGTATTTGTGTGTCAGGTTTATATATTAGCCAGTGGTATGAAGAATACCAATTTAGGTTACATGACACTCAAGAAGTTCTTGCTGCTGAGTGTGTATAAATGCGTGAAAACTGTATTATGTGTTGTAAGCAAATTGCAGTAGGGTTCAGGTAGTACAATAAGATCAAAGGATATGTTTGGGGACTTGACTGCATGTATAAACTTCCTCTGTTTTCCCCTTGGAAATGGGGAAAAAAATGGACTAGTAGACTCCACTGTTGGTGACCTTTACTTAAAAAGTGGAAAAGCATTTTTCCATTGTTTCTTACATGTCATGTCTATCTGTCTATACATGGGCCAGGCCTGTATTCTCTAGTACTTTATTTTTGTATTAGAAAGTTCTTTCTTCCCTTAGGGAGACTCTTCATCCTCCTTTCAAGGGTAAATAAAGAATGCTATTCACCATAACAATAAGTCTAGAAAAAGTAACAGAAAACAAAATGTCCCTGTATACATTTTGAATAGCTGAAAGTTGATTGCATCAATGCTCTGCTAATCATCCTCACATTTTGATGCCAAAATCCATAAGGCTGTGGTTAGTGTGGACCAGAGGCTGGGACTAGGAGGAAGACCAATAGCTCAATGTAAGAAAATGTAGACTGAATGTGTGTTGAGTAATTTCCTATAAGAAATATCCACTGCTATGCAGAACAGACTCCTGTGGTGCACAGAGGATGTCAAATAAAATAGCTATTTCTTTTTATTTCTCAAAATACTATGGAAGTTATATGTGAAGAGTACAGAGCAGAAGAGAGAATTGTATTATATAGTCATCTCCTCCATGTTCTGTGGTTCATGTCCTTTGGTCCTTTCCTGTATGACGGTTAAGATACGTAACACATGGGGTCAGGAAAACAGGTAATGAACACCTATATGTACTGATTATCCCTTTGTTCCCCTCCTCTGATGATACAGAAAGTTAGAAAACTCTCAATGTTGTAACCTGAAGCTCTACCAAACAAAGAGGAGACTGTAGTTGAGAGAGTGTAGGGCTTGCCTGCCTGGGCAAAGTATGGCATTCCCTGAAGTGCTGATTCCTTGTCTGCAGATCATGAACTGGAGACCTGTGCACATGCTGTGCAAGTTACTGCTACTGGCTGAAAGCCAGCTTGTAGTATGGGTGATCCCCTTGTGAAGTTTCTTCTGAGAATATATAATATAAATTCCATTAATTCATTCTTACTAGAGAACACGGGGTTTAACTAGTTCTGTTTCTTAATTTCTAAAAATCCAGTCTCAAGCAGTTAAAAGAACTCTAACACGAATAGAATAAAGTCTTCTTCACCTGAGATTTAGTGGTTTTAGGGTAAACTTCAGGTATTGAATCATCAATTCATTTGGAAAAGTGAATTATTCTAAATTGTTGGAGCATCTGCCCTATTTTCAACTAATGATCATAACCAGAACACAAGCGGAATTCCATGAGTATTATCCAGGTGAAGGGGAATAGGAACTGACCTAAAATATTCATGTAATGCTGGATAAATCATCAGCTAACAAGGCAGCTAGTACTTAAGATTGCTTTTTCTCTGAACAACATCCAGACTTTTAGACATGGCCTTAAAGATACTGAAATGGCTTCTGAAATGGTCATTTTACTGGATCCTTGTTGAGAATGAACATATTTTTACCCCTTTTGGAAGTCTCTTTTACTTAAAGCAACTGTGACTGTCAGTCATAAGCAATGCTTATGATGTTTTAGGAAATCTGATTACAATTCTTATGTGTTGGATATTAAAAAGAGGCAAAGTTTTTCCTAATCTGCTGTAAAAAGCTAATTTTGTCTTAAGATGGCAAATAGAATGGAATTCTAATATATGTGGGAATTTGAGAAAACCAAACATTGCACATATTATAAAAAAAAAAACTTGGAAAAAGACACAAGGTAAATGTAGGTATTTCTTTTTGCAAATTTCAAGTGACTTCTTAGACTACTGCAATAAGACAGAGTTAAGTATTGCTAGTGTCAAGGCATGACATGTCACACCTTTTGACTTTAAAAAAGGTGTGGTAATTTCTGATTCCCTTTTTTTTCCCTTTTGATTTCTCTGCCTTTTTTTTTTTTTTTTTAAATCTCTGGATTTCACACTTTCAAGTTTTCTCCTCCACAGCAAGGCATATGTTTTTTATAATAATTACATATGTATGTATGTATTTGGCAAAAGGTAAGATACTGTAAAACTAAATGACTTCAGAAAAAGGGCCTTCAAGAGAAACATCAAATACTGTGAGATTCACAATAAAGTCTTAGGAATTGGCAGCATAAAATAAGGGAGTATTTGCAAAGGCTCCTTAGCAGTGAACAGAGAGAAGGCCACCGGAACACCTGTGGGGGGCTTCTGTTCTGGATAACCTTGTTCTACTGATTGTAGAAAGAAACATGGTCTCACCAGGCTGAAGTTAGCTTCTGTGAATAGCTCTTCAAGTGAACATGAAGGGAGGCTTTTAATGTAACGAGCTGCACTTCTAATCCCACGTGTCTGAAGTGATCTCAGAATACATAAGGGCTGTGATTCTGTTCTGAATTAGATGCACTGGTCCAGTCTGCTAGAGAGCTAACACTTGATCTGTGCATATATCCATACTGAATAGCTGCTGCTGGATACCTGCCTGAGTTTGGGAAAGGGTGATAAACAGGTTTGTGACAGCTCGTTGGATATACTGTGACGCTAATAGCTGGGAAGAGTGCTCAGTAGGTAGGGAACCGCTGTGCAGAATTAGTCAGTCACCAATATGCTCACAGTGCTGCACTGGTAGTAGGCTGTGAATTTGAGCCAGACGGTCGGTGCTCTCCTGTAGGCATCCAGACAAGCCCGTTCCGAGTTGACATTTGCTACGCTACAGATATGTCACGGATCATTTTTCACAGCCCTGTTGAAGTGGCTTATTTATTATCATCTGTTCTGGTGTTATATCCTGGACATGGGAGAACTGTTTACTGTACCACAGTGCCAGGAATTCCTTGTTACTGTGCAATCTGATTCCAGGAGAAGGCTTAGGATAAGCCTCATCACTTTCCTTGAGGATACCACTGCTACAGCAGTGCACCCCAGATTGAACCACCAAGTCAAATCCTAGGAGTTGGAGCAGAAGTTAGTGGTTTGATATTTAAGCAAGTGACCTCTAAGTGAAGAGGTACTGGATTTGTCACCATTCCACACTTGCCTCATCTTTAGAAATCAAATACCAAAACTGTTGCCAGCAGAACAACTCAACCTTGGATGTGGGCAGCTCTGTCATTAGTTCACTTGAGATTTGTTGAAGTCACATTATCATGAGCAGTGATTCTCGGTTATGCTTCACAGATCACTAGCGGCCTGCAAAGCCATGCTGCCTTAAAAGGTTGATGTTACAAGGGAGTGTGTGTAGCCCAGAGTGCATTCAGAAAGTTGACAGTGACCCATGAACAAGATGCCAAGGAATTGCTGCCATTACTGCCCTAGAACGTGAAGAGAGGGAGAGGAGCTAATAAGTTTAAGAAATGATAACAGGGCACGGTTGTTGTGTTTTCTAGACTTTGTGTATAATTCTTACAATTTCCTTTCCTTGTGCTGTATCAGAGTAACATTTACTACTCTTAAATGTTATAAAAACACATTTCTGGGAAAGTCACTCACTTTTCTCTGGGTCTGCTTGTCCAGTTTGATTTATGTTGCTATCCTAGAACAGTATTTCCCAAAATCTCTATCAGTATGATCCGTTAAGTTATCGGCTAATATCTGTCATCCAAGATGACTGACTGTTGTTATTAGGAAGGAATCAGATTGACCTTCGTGGAAACCAGGCTAGTGCAAGTGCCAGTTACCATGGGTAAAAGCTCACTGCTGTGTGTGCTGCAGGAAATCATGCTGAATCTACTGGAGAACACGCATTCTGCGCACAGATTTTAAAGTGACCCAGCATAAGAATGCCTTTGTTTCCAGTTGTTACCTCTGTCTGTAGGAGGGTAGGGGGGGTAGACTCCAAACAATAGCATGGCTCCATTGTGCCAGGTCTTGTGGACCACTGGAAGAGTTTTGTGATTGAAACAGCAGATAAAAGCAGTCATCTTTTCTCTAGTCTGCAGCTGGAAGGTAGGATAGATGGTTTGCCTGAGATTACCTGCAGGGGAACCCATCCCTGTTTTTCCTTAGTTTTGGAGTTTCAGCCATTTCCCTCTTCCTGCTACAGCCATCTAGGACTGGAACAACACAATCTGGGACCTGCTGGGGAGAAAACTTCCTGTGACTTACCTGCTGGCTTCCAGCTGGTGGAATGAAAGGCCAGCAATCCACTTGGCTGAGGACAGAAGATGAGCAGGCAGCCTGGGGGAGTTTTGTGTTCTTGGGAGCCCTTGGGTCAGACAAGGAGAGGATGCTGGCTTGCCCCAGCAGCTGAGCCCTGCCTCACAGAGAGGGGACCTGCTGGGGTGAGTTCCTTCAGTTCACAGCTGGGAGAAGCTGTATGTCTGGGACTGACTTCCCTGCTTTCACAGCAAGGTGGCTTTCAGGGCAAGTGGAGGTGCAATCTGATGTGTGAGGGCGGGGCTTGTAAGACTTTTTTTTAAACATTAAGCCACATTTTGTTTTTCCATTGGCAATAACAGAGATTTTCCTGCCAAAGCAGTCAATGCTGAGGTAAAAGCACGAATTCTGCTAGCTAGCTAGAATAAATGATCTGGGGCCTGAAGCAAAGCAGTGGTATAAAGTGTTAAAAAATGAGCTGAAGACAACTATCTGAAGAAGTGTTGTCACTTACTGAGAAATTTACTTTGCCAGCTAGTCTAAGTCCAAATATTAAAGTTGTTAAGACTTTTCTTTTTTCTTAAGCAACTGTAGCACGAAGGAAAAAATTAGACGATGTTGAGACTTTGTTCTTTTTTAAAAATGGAGCCTTGTTACTGAGCCAGGACATGAAAAGTGTCTAGAAAGAAAACTCAAACACATTAATCTGTTCTAATCCAATAGAATACAAAAGTAGGCATAAAACAATGGCAGAACAAAATGAACTCAGATTTATAATTCTTTTATTATAAGGTAGCAGTAGTCAGTAACAAAGGAAATTAATTTTGCTTTGTTTACTTTGTGATGTTTGCTGGATTAGCAACGTCCTGTGAAAATACTGTACCTCAGACAGCAAAGTACAGCTTTTTCCAGGATGTGTTTAAATATTCTTATTTCTTGTGTGCTGCTAAAAAGGAAAAATTAAAACATACCATACAGTACTCCTAATTCTAACCTACTTTTTCAGATGTTTTAATTTGCCAAACACAAGCAAGGAAGTCTTCAAAGATCTAATACATGCTGCCCCCACCCCCATCGTTTCTGATAAACATGCACTATTACCTGATAGTCAAAGAACTGCAGTAGTTAGGTGGTGTGCATATGTCAGTCTGGTTAAGTGCTTTGGGTTATTCTTCACTGTCACTGAAGTTAGCTGGTGAATCAGAGTGATTCTGGGCTTATAGCTATAAACCCAGAAGTAAAAGGTGGCCTGTAAGTGGTTCTTAATAGAGCAGGATCATGTTTATATCTTTTTCTTAGACGTGCTTCCTAATGAAAAAAGTCATTATGCATCAGGACACACTGTATGAATTATTAATATCTCCTTGCACATGACGAAACCAATCTTTTATGAACTCATAGTCTGTTTCAACCAAATTTGACAGTGGCCTAGAGTATATTAAATGTTTGGAGTTCTCAAAAGCAAGTGGTCAGGTCAAAGCAAGAAGGCAGCGAGGTTTCCAGGGCTATCAGATATCAGAGTGCCTGTGGTGGAAGGAAGCCCTGAAATGCAGGTGCTCATGGAATCTCCTGCTTGCAGAGCTATTTTTCTCTAAGGAAGGCAAAAATTGCTTACCAGTCTGGATAAATTCTACTTCTGCTCATGGTTCTAAATACTTTTACATTTCAAAAATATCTACTGCTTTCTGTGTGTGTGTGTGTGTGTGAGAGAGAGAGAGAGAATGCCTAGGACTTTACACACGCCAGTGCTACGGTTTTCTAAATGTCAGAGCTGACCTTAACATTGTGTTATCCATAATGGGAACTCTCCCAGTCTTCCCTCTGCTTCTTTCCCACCCCCATCCTCGCTCCACCAAACTATTTTCCTGTGAGCCCTAGCCCTCAACACCTTTCCAACCTCTTCTTTTTAGCTGTGCTCATTTTTCTGCAGGCTAGTGAGTTGAACCAGCATATAGAGATAGGAGTCAATGTGACCACGGCACACTTTGAGTTTCCTGGAGTCTGCCTCCAATCCTTAGCACGGTAAGACAGCCCCTCTGCTGGCCTAGGAATGGGAAGTAAGGTCTGGCTCTGCAGCTGTGTCTCACGGTTGTTTGAACAGAATCCAACTGAGCAGGAGCTCTGAGGGCGTTTGCTACCTGCTCATCCTTTTACAATTGCTAGAGTCTGCTGCGCTGTGGCGAACAAGGGAAAACCTGAGGTCGTGGAAATTCCTCAGCTCCTCCACTGGCCTCAGAAATGTTGCAGGGATTTACTGAAGTACTAACAGCAGAAATGGCTATTGTACCAGTAGTAGCAATAAGAGATGCAGAAAGTGACCTGGGTTTCCATGTGCTCTGTGTTTGGCTTAAAAAGCATCTCAACACTGGTTGTAAGATACTGAAATAAATAACAGTAGTATCTGCAGTACCTCTCAGTGGTTCTCATTTGATCAAACAAAACTGAAATGTACACATTTTGCTATTTGTGTGATGTTTGTGTGCATAGTGGTTGTCTTGGCAAACCACAGAACACTTTGTTTAAATCTGTTACTTTTGGGTTAATTTTTTAACTAACTTCCTTTGTGCAGGAAATTGCAGTACCTTTCTCTTGTATTTAGAAAGCAAGGTAATGCTTGTGGCTAATTTTAACATCTCTGTTCCTGTGCACAGAAAGCTAGAAGATTCTGCTTTCTTGGCAGAAAACAGCAGCAAGTTCAAATCCTATCAACTTGAGTCAGTAGGTTGATTTCTAATACAATAGGAGAAGCATTCAGACGTAACAGTTGTACCAAGCTCACACCCAAGACAAAGATTGTCTACTGAAAGATACCGATTGAGAGACCACTATCTTGTTTTCAAAAGTGCCTTAACCTCCTGAGTTTTCAGCAAACCTTGGACTCCTTCAAGTGAGGCCTTGATATGTGGAGCTTGTTATAGCTTTGGGATGGGATAGAGTCTAGAGCTGCCATTCAGCTCTTCTGCTCTATATGTAGGGATGCTGAATCCATGATCTGGGTGTCAGATCTGCTGTCTGTACCCTCCTGTGGTGTTTTTTGAGAGTCCCACAGGTTTTCCAGTGTCACTTGATGAGGAACTCTCTTGGTCCTTGTGACCCAAATACAGCAAGTAGCTTGTTTTGCAGCACCAGCCTTACCACCCAGTTTCCCACCCTCCTGCCACCTTTCAAAGAGGTGTCTACCAAGTAGCTCACAGACAAAAAAGCTGCAATATCAACTGCAAGGACATTTTAAGTGAACACTGGACTTCACTAACACAGATATTTGAACGAGGTGCCCTGACAGTGCCAAGATCAGCCACTAACTCGTGTACTTCGTCTTTTATCACTTTCTGACATTGATTCAGTGCAAGGTTGTTGTCCTACTTCAAAGCTTGTGTTTACTTCACAGGCCATGGAAGCATGTCACAAATTCATTTTGATGGAAATAAGGGGACAAAAAAGTATAAATTCTCATGTCATATTTCTTTACTCTGTCATTATGCTAATTTAATCTCACTTTTCCCTGTTACTGTTATGTAATGTTATTCCCTGTCCTCTTACTCAGTTTTCCTGGTTGATCTGCCTTTGTTAAACATCCATATTAATTCAATCAACAAGTAAACCATTAAATGAGAAATCTTGCAGTTTAAATATGAAACTCTGATTCATATGGGAAGTGAGTTTTTTCCTTTGTTTTAATGAAAGCAGTCTCAGCAGCTCATAGACACAAAAAAAAATCACACATGGAAAATGTGCGTAAACTGTTTGTGCTTCAGCTTTGAGGAAATGTTTATGTTGTGCCATGGTTAATACCCATTAAATTATTGTTAAATCCCTAAATTATTTTTGTTGTCGTTGTTTGAAAATGGGATAGGCCCTCTTTATTTGTAGGAACAAGCAGAAGACAGAAAATGATCTTATTGAAATGATTTATTGTTTTGCTTTACAATCATGAAAGGGAATGACATTTTCTGGGCTGTATATGTGCCTGTCTGTTGGCAGCTCGCATTTCTATGGTTAAAGATTATTAATAGAAAAAATTATTGCTTTATCTCCTATCACATTTTAAATGCGTATCAGAAGTTTGCTCCCAGCACTAACCAGTCAGGCTTTGTGGTCTTGTGAGTATGAAAGTAAGTGGCTCGTGTTTGCATGCAATAAACTTCTTTCTTCCAAAACCTGATGGTCATAAGCATCCTTCGGCACATTTCTGCTTTCTTTTCCCTAAAGTTTCTAACATTTACTTTGAATTTCTGAGTGAACAGAATATGAATCATACAGAATCTACCTGTATTGCTTCCAAAACTACTAGTCTTGCTTAAAAGAATAGCAGTTTCCAGACTGAAAACATTGAGAGAGGTTAGAATATTAGCATACCATTTTTTCCCTTCTGCTTTGTGAATTTCAAATTCAATTATGCTTTCTGGGAGACTGAGTATAGTTACATTTTAAATTCAAAAGGACAAGTGCAATTTATATGGGCTGACTGGTTTCTGATCAGGAGAGTTAAATACTATTTCTAAGTGCTGTTTTCATCTTACTCTTTGTAGCTACTAGCTTCACCTGTGGCTCTGGAAACAAAATGTTAGCAGCAGTATGAAGTAAAAAATTGAGGAAATACTATTATTATTATTATACTGTTATTGGGAACAGAGCAATCTACTCTTCTTATTTCTTCCTACCTTGACTATCCATTCCATCTGCAGTGGGCTAGAAGAAATTATTCGTGATAAAGGAGAATTATACCAAGAGAAACTAAAATGCCTTTTTCATTTCTGGGGCATTTAGAAGTCAAGACAAGGGTCCATGTCTCTTTTAGATAAACAAAAATTGAAAAAAAAAAATGCAGTACTTAAACAGCAATAGAAACAAACTGTGTCATTGTCCTTACTTTTTGCCAGAGACCCATAAGCATGAGTGTCTTGGCAACTAGGTAAACTTTGTAGCATGACCTACAGAGTTTTTGGGGCCAGCATAGAATATTAATTCTAAACCCATGAAAGAATCTCTGTGCAGACACTTCTTCCTCTTTCATTTTGTAGCAGTTTTCCAAACAAAATCATGAGCTTTTCCGCAGTCTACTAAATTTCTCAGATTCTCGTCCGTGTTTGTGTGTCTCTGTGTGTGTGCATGTGTGTCCATGACCACAGTAACTTATGATATTGAAAAAATTTAGACATGTTTAAAATTTCAGTTTTGCAAGAAACAGACTCCTTAAACTTTGGGTCTTAATGTTGTCAGAAAAAAAATCTAAAATTCAATTAGTGTTTTGGAAATACATTTGATCCTAGTTGGTTTTCTTTTAAATTTCATTGTTAAAATATGCCATACCTTTCTGGTCATGCATGATTTTATGGTTTAATAACTTGAGAAATTAACTTGGTCTTCCTTCCAGTGATGTTTAAAATCAGCAACTAAGGGATGAGCATAAAACCTAAGAAATGCTATGGAAAATATGGAAGGCTTACAATTTCAGTTCTGTATTAGCACATGTGGAACTAGGAGACTGCAGATCACAAGGGGTAGTGAATCCAGTTGTTGCTTCTAAAGAGGACTTCTGATTCTCTGAAGAGATGTGCTTCTGTCTGAGAAAATCCCTGGCATCTGCATGATGTACTGGAATGTATCGCCTTACTTGCAAAGCCGTCACTGTGTGTTATGTTCAAGGTTTTATTTCGTAATTTTTTTCTATTCTAGGTTTCTAGAAGTTTCAACTTTGCCTTTACATAGTTATTTACAGATTAATTGAAAATAGCCTTTTATACTTTTTACCCATGTATCATCTCCTTTAGCATTTTAAGGGAACTTCAGTGTTCTTGTTGGATGTGATTCTTTTTTTCTTTTTTATTCTTTTCCTGGGTTTGGGTAGTCACTTATTAAATGAGAAGAAAGTTGTTTTGATTTCTTCTGTTTTCTTTCCTTTCTTTCTCTGTCTCTATACCCCTCCATGGATTTGACTAGTAGAACCAAGATTTTTGTCCGTAATCATACACTGTGAACAATGACAAGGGGTGTAATCAGCTTCATAACCAGATTATATCATAGAATCACAATCTCTCAAATGTTTAATTCCATTGGCTTTGAGTCCAGACAGCTGCCCATAATTGCCAAGTACATAAATGTTTGCAGGTCTATTACTGGTTTTCATAAACTTAAGTGAGCCTGATTTGTAGAAAAGTTAGTCTCCTGTTTAGATTTTAAACAGACATCTTTCTATGGCAAAGATTCAGTCTATCTAAAATTGTCACGCGTGCAAGTATCAGCCTCATATTTCAAGCTGAAGGATTTTTAATTTTTAAACTTGTTTGGGGTAAGTTCTTACTCTGTGCAAAGTTAAAAGTGCTGCCACTTAAAAGGCGAGAGAGCGCAAGGGAACACAGCTTACTGGATTCATCTAAACAAGGCTAAGTGGACTGGATAAAGCCTAATGAATTAAACAGGCTTTTGAAAAATCACCGGTATTTTAAATAGCAACTTTGGACTAGGTCATTTGCTCCAGAGACTTAAAGTGGTGCGGTAGGCCACTGTTGGAGGCTGTAGTAGTTAAGAATAAGGGTAAAATCCTGGTGCCATGGAAATGAACAACAAAAGTCCCACAGATCTCAGAAAGAGGCCATGATTTAACCCAGCATCCAGCTTTTTCCATTTGACAAAGCAGACACTAAAACACAAAGCAATTGCAGGAGAGAGCAAAGAAGAGGAGAGAATTTTCCATGCAAACAGGCTTTAATCAAACAGGCTATTTTATAATGAAAGACATAATAATGAGGGCTTACTCACAGTTAAGGGAATTTTTATGTCCCAAGGTTTTTCCATTTTTGCCAGATGCTAAGTCAAAAACAAGGCAGAAGGAGGAAGGAGAAGGCTAGAGAAAGAGATATTTTGGCTACTTCTAGACTCTGAAGAGAATCAAGTTCTTGTGCTAGTTTTTAAATATTATATGTCCAGAGGGGAATAGCAGAAAAAAGCACAGAATTGTAATGAAAATATAAGTAGACCCAGACCAACAGGAAACTCACTGTGATTCTGACAGGCTTTAATTTGCCAAAACCTTGCTTGTGCTGCAGTAGTTTCCCTGTATCCGCACAGTGCAGATGTCTTTAGGAGTAGGAGGCATGCTCCTCCCATTCCAGTTTCCTAGAAATGGATGAAAGCTTGAAGATTTCTACATGCAGATGTTTATTTATTTATTTATTTCCCCACCAGCAGCAGACCTGTTTCTCAATCCAAAAATTTTCATTTCTCCCTTTGCCAAAGCCTTTTACAGTTCCTTGCCACTGGGGGCAATCCAACCACAGGTATTGTGGTGGCCAACGCTGCCTGTGCTTTGCAGCCACAGTCCTGGGGAGCTCATGACAGTTCAACCAGCTACCTTGAAAGAAAGAAGTGAATACGGTTAAGGTCAGATGAAAACAACATCTCCTGTGTTTCACTAGAAAACGAGGAGATATTTATCTCTGAGTAAGAAGGAAAGATGATAGCAACTTTAAGATTTAAATTGATCCAAGTATATGATGCTAAAGATCCTAAATGGTTTCAAATTGCGGAAGATTATCTTGTAATTTGTATATATTGCTTCTGTAGGCTGCTGAGGAAGCTAATTGCGGTACATCCTGTGGTTAAGTTATCATCTTTCTCAATGACTGAAGATCATAATTTTATCTTTAGGTGAGTTTATTGCTACCCGTCTGTTATGTTCATTTGTATGCTGGAGCAGTGCTGACAAGCCTCCTGTTGTTCCCTGTACAATTTGTGTCAGCCAACCAGGTTAGTGGAAGATTCACCTCTGTGAAACTACTATATAGGAAACAAGCTCAGTCCCCAGGAAGAGCAGGGGTTTTTTTGTTTGGTTGATTTTTTCCCTTTTTCTTTTTTATCCCTTGTGTGGCCAGTGAATAGGGGCTGCAGCTGGAAGCAGGCTCTTGGGCTGCATTCATGTACATTCCAACTGACCTGACTGCACGTTTACAAACAGCAAAGTATGCATTATCAAAGCAGGTGCACAGGTGTAAGTGGAAATGAGATATCCTCATGGTGCTGGGGGAAACTGATTGTTTTGTTGAGCAGCGTTTGCCTTGATCCACAGTGATTCCCTGATAAGAGCATTTTCCTACACAGGAAAACTGCCGAGAAAATGGGATCACTGCTTGTCTCCATTTGCCCTCACCTCAGCCACCGGAGTGCTGACACCTGGGGGAGCAGTCACACACCACCAGCTTTGTTCAGTCTTTTTTATTCTTTAACTGGTGTACTAAATACAGATAGGAGAGACTGCCAAGGAAACTTTTTTTTCCTTAAGCAGAAGGGTAAGTGAAACAATGAAAGGATTTATTAATTGTCAAATTAACTTATTCTTTTGATATAAGCCGATGTGAAAGACCCTGCCAATTCTGCATATGTGATATCCTGTCGGATAGTTGGGGACTGATGGTAGAGAGCAATAGGGTCTTTTGCTATCCTGTCTGCTTTTCCTTTTGAAATGTTCTTGTAGTCTTTTTCTAGCATAAGTTTGGATCTCTTGCATATAAGACTCTTTTCTTAGCTTGCTGAAATGAAAAGCGTGTTGGGAATGACAAAAGGAAGATGCACGTAACTACAAAGAAAGGGCAGGAGCAGGTGAATCCCAGCTATGTTAAAAAGACATGTAAGTTTAAAAAAAACCCAACCAGAAACCTAACCAACAAACCACAACCAAACCCTAACACAAACAAAAGAATAATGTAGATGTGTATGGTTGGGTTTTTTGTATTTTTGACTGGCCCAAATGTGACAACAAGGCAATTCTGCAGAGAGTGCTCTGTAAGGAGTGAAATCTGAGGCAGAAATTGCTAGAATAAAAAGAAAAACATATCTTAGCACTCTTGTGTGCAGAATCAGTTTAGACAGGAAGTGAAACCAAACCCCTGCATCCAAGTACAGCCTCCAAAAATGCTGAGGAGTATTTAGTTTAGGTTTAGGCTTAACGTCAAATTGGATGAAACTCCAGGTTGTCTCCCAAAGTTTACCATTTTTCATACTAATTAAAGGTAGATGTCAGGACTTGTTGTCTGTATTCATCAACAAAAGATAAAGTGAAGGAAACTCTTCTTGATGCCCTCCTTAAAGTCAATAATGAGAGCTGATGTCAACACACTCAAGCAAATGCTGCATATGGAGACTAGGACAGGAACATTGCTGAACATCAGGCTGTGGCAATTAGGCTGCATAAGAGGCAGTTTCTAGTGAAGATGGCCAGCTGTTTGGGCTGGGTGATGAGGTGTAGGCTGGAGATGGATGTGGGATAAGAAGAGGGGAGGCGACTAAGAGGTGTTAATTATTGGTACAGATAGTGGTTAGACATGGCACCACTGTTGGGACAACTTGTTGATGGGAGTTGTAAAGCATGTTGGGAGAAAAGATGTCGGGTAAAAACCTGCTCACATGTTTCTGAGCTCTGAATAGGTTTGGGGGTTTTATAGATGTTGATGGTGACTTGGCTGTACAACAGTTCTTGCTTTTGGAAAACTGAAATGTAAGACTGTGTCACTTTCTGCTAATACGTTCTGTTAAGTAATCTTTGCGAATAAATAAGTATGCTAATATGTGTGGTCAGAGCATTGACTAGCTCTCGGGTTAGGGAGAGGGAAGCATGGGAGAAACTGTTGGGTCTCACAAATCGGATTTTGTTAATGTATGCGGGTGACCCTGACAGAGGTACATTAGTTTGGTGAAAACTTTGGAAGCTGCCTCTGAAATCCAAGTGTCAAGGTTAATCCTGTGAAATATGAGGTATCTGTAAAAACAGAAGTGAGCTATTTCTCAGCTGAGTTCTAGCAGTGTTCACAACCTGAGCTGGATGAAATGGCTGCAGACAGATTTCTAACTAGTTAAAAAGGCTGGACAAACTCATGCATGCCAGCTCTGCTTTCCCTGGGAGGCTGTACAGCGTTTTCCTACACAGGCAGGCAGCATGGTAGCTGCCTCAAGGAGTGACTGGAAGCTTCTGTGTTGATTAAGCCAAAGGGTCCAATGGCTTGCGGAGGCTTTAAGCGAAGCCTTGTTGTATAATTTATCAGGATGGCAAAAACTTGGAGCATTTTGGCTGTAGAATAAAAATACTTCTGATATTGCTGTCTTGCTCGCTGACCGTAGCGAGGAGTGGGTTATGAGCTGCCCTCCTGTCTGCACTCTGCCGTTTGGGTTGCAACATCCCTGGGCGGTGGTTGGAGGGGAAGGAAGCCGAGCGCCCTGTCTCTGACTTTGCACCACATGTTTCAGAGCGCGGTCGTTCACTCTCACATTTTACAAAATCAATTTCCATTCTGTCATGGTATTTCACACATTCGCATTCTGAATAAGTTAGAGAATATTCTACAACTTACAAAAATAACTTTAGTTTTAATTTTTCCTGTTACATGAAGGAACCTATCCATACTTTATCTGTTACAGATGGAAAAACTACATATGGAGAAGTCAGATCTATTAATTAGTTTATAGGCACAAAGTCCCCTAAAGAGTGCCACAGATCCATGTGTTATTCGTAAGAGCTGTCTGAAGTACTTGCACTGAATAATTTATTTCAATTTAGCCCTGTTTCTGCTGTTAATTATCCAAGATCAGATTTTGCTTTTTGGAATTTTATTGTTTTGGGCTTTTTTTTAAACAATTTTTCCCATTTACCTAAATTCACTGAAATGCTCTCTGAATATATTTCAGCCTACAGAAGTATTCAAACCATCAACACTCATTGAGTGTGTTCTGTTGTTTCTAAGGCATGATAGGATGATTACTAACTTCTGTTGTTTTTAATCTTTCAGTCATTATTTAAGTCCTAGGAGAAGAAAGAAAGTGGGAGGAAACCAGGAGAATAGGAAAATCAGCCACATGAGAACTCCAAACTGTATTATTGTTTATTTCACCTTTGAGGACTGCTTCAGTACCCTAGCTAAGAATGTGGCTCTATTGCTCCAGGAAAAGAGGGCCAAACAGCATCTTCCCAGTGCTGCATCACTCTTTGGTATTGGAGGGGTTTAGGGTCAGTTAAAAAGCAGCACGTGGGGGACCAGGGAGCACTCATTTCCATGCTCAGCCCTAGTGACTTTTCCCTGGATTGTGCAACTTTAGACTCCACTGTGGAATCCTTTCAGCAGGAGAGACAAGAAGGGCCAGGGCAATAGGCTGGGAAAGAGTTGGGCAAACAAGGGTGAGGTAGAAGAGTGGCTGTAGTCTGAGAGTTGTATTTTTGGTTGTAGATTATTTTATGTGTGAGACTTTAGTTGGCCTGTTTATAAAATAAACCCAGCAAAATGTACGGTCTATTTAAACCTTTGTACAACAACATAGCAGGGTAATGTAATCTGCACCCTCATTGAATTACTGTGAATTTTGCCTACTAAATTAGAATTATTCACCCTCTCTATGCAAAAATGCTTTTTCAGCATTTATGATGCATCTACTATTGTGTGGTGTAGCTGTAGTAGTAGTTATGGAAAAGCTATCCAGAAAAACTAAATTAAACTCTACTGAAATCTGTGTCTACTTAACAGTCTATGTTTTATTCTTCTAACATTGCCCTGTGAAATACCAGCACTCCTGTATTAGGTGACACACACACTGGTGGCACTCACCATCCCAGAGCACAGGGACAGATCTGATGAGGATCTGTGGGAATTTGGGGACAGGAGATATTTGCTGTTGTTCTCAAGGGCAAAATGAAGTGACTGATGGGATTTGCGAGAACACTTGGTTGCAGTTTTAGCGATCATAATACCTTTTAAAACCTGTCCCTGATCCTAGATAGACGAGAAAAGCAAAGAGGACTGGAGAAAAATATCTGTAACTGTGTCCTTCCCAGAGGACCTCAAAGGAGAAAGTCACTTTTCCAGAATTAGCTAGAGAATCTGAAGTAGCATTGGACTTTGAACCTAGATCTTGCAGTATGCTGCCATAAACACGGAACACAGAAATGCTTTTGGGCAATGAATGGGAGAAAGGGTCAAAAATGTAAAGTAGTTCACAGCTTGCGATGCATTCTCTTACTCATTCCTCTCTGTTAGTGCTAAGTGTTGCATTTGGGACTCTGTGAGAGCTGAAAGATTTATTTAGCTGGATATGATTTATTTATTCAGGTAACTCCCTCTGGTACTATTTATGTAGTTGTGCATTTTCATATTCCAGTAAGTTAGTAAAATGCAATGTGTTGATGTACAACGGGAATGTTAAGCAATTAAACAGTGTGTCGGGCCCCACTATTGTTGGTTAGGTCATGCCTTAATTAAGTTTTCTGTATGTCTTCATATCTCTTGCTGGACATTTGGGCAGGCAGCAGGCTCTAAATGCTGCCACGATTTGGCACTGGGACTCCTGGGTTACCGCCAGTCCTTGTACACAAAGACTGTGTTGATAGAATTGCGATAAGGGCTCAGGGGGAGATAAGGGCTATGTTTTGGCCCAATGGCTTGACCTTGCTCTTGTTGATCCAACAGCAAGAGTCCTATCAATTTCAAAGTGATTGGGACACATTAATGCATTTTCATTCTGGAGAGCTGCATGCATGCAGATGGGAGGGACTGCTGGTGCTGACGCTGAGTGCAGTTTGTTGATACGCAGGTGCCTGTTCTTGCGCGAATCAGTCCTTCTTTTGGCACGGCAGCTTTATGTATCCGTATTTTGTGTGCGAACACAATGTTTGTCAGGCACTTGTTTGGCAGTTCCGGAGACAGAAGTTCTTTGTGCACTGGGTGTCTGTCTTGGTGGTGCTAATTCGCAACCTATGTTGCAATGCTTGCCTGGGTATCAGAAGACAGGTCTCAGACACTGGTGAGTGCTCACCAAGCCTGTTAATCATGTCAGGCTGTAGCCACACAGTTGAGTTTGGTATTCTCATCACCTAAATTCCTAAATGTACTTCTAAGGCACACTCCCTTCTAACGCAAGCTGCCCAAACATCTGTGGCGAGACTAAGGAAAACATGGAGAAAAAGACCCGAAGATGAATATTTCAGCACAAACGTGGGAAGGAATGCAATGTAGCTCACGCAAAACCTTCTGTAGTGTATGCCATAAATTAACACAATATAAATTTATACATATTTACACCACATAGACTAAAATATATAAATCCTCAATACTGAGCCTTCTGTAGTAGGTGTAAGCAAGCAGTCCATATGTTTAGCTGATTTCTGAGGAGCTCTAGGGAACAAAATGTATCTTTGTGGAACTTTTGATATTAAGGAGATTATAAACTAGGGTAATGAGTGCAGTTCTCAAAAAGGGTTGGCTTTTCTGCAGGCTGAAAACAAGCAGCCATCTCCTGATTTGCTATCTGAGGCTTTAATTCAGCCAGGTGCTAAAATACACATGTAACATTTAAGTGCATGAATAGTCCTATTGATGTTGAAGGCCTAAAGATCAATCCGTTGCTCATTGGATTTTCCTGGCTTCAGGCTGCATGAGTCCATTTTCCTCTTGAATTTGTATACTTTCATTGCAAATACAAGCTTGTAACATCTCATTAGGTACCAGGTGTTTCCTTTTCCACCATTTCACACTGACTATTCTAGACCAGTTACTTGATAGCCTGCGCTCGTACAGCTGTGCAGCAGAGAATTGGATCTCTAATGTTTTTTCTGTCTCTGCTTTTTTAAATAAGGAAAGAAAATTTTTTTGTATGTTTAAGGTATGAGATCTGAAGTCCAAATGTCAGGATTCTCTTCCCAACTATACCATAGTTTCAAAGAATTAAGGGAAATCACATGATTCATGAGTAATCTTTTGTGATTTCTATGTCTGAAATGTTGGCAAACCCTCCATTTCACAGGGGCGTGATGGGAAGGAGAATGAAGGAAAATGGGGAGGAGAAAATGGAGAAATTGTTTCTAAGTTTTAGGATAAATTGTCCTGACACATGTTCTTTAGCACTGAGACAGTGAGGTTATTTGGAGCCTTTCATTTTGGTCACCTCTTCATACAAGTGCCTATGATAGCTTAGATAGTATCTGGAAATGGAAAGAAACCCTTCCAAAGTAGAGTTTTCTGGTGCTGTTGTACCAGTACACCCTCCACCTCACACTGAGGTTTTACTTCCCAGCCATTAAAAAATGCCTCCAAAAGTATCTTATCAGGCCTGACGTGTCCAAGCCACACCACCAAGGCAATGCTCTAGAAACACATACTTAGTGTGCAAGGTATCAGCACAGAGGGGTGCAGGCTGGGCTTAGCTGGGGACAAAGGTCTTCATGTATTTGCGATGACTGTGTCCTGTTCCGTGGCTTTACTACTGGGAGAAATTCCTAGTAGAAATATGAGCAGATAACAGCAAAACTTGAAGAGGCTGGGTTTATGCCAGCTGCTATAAGATCCTAGTTTAAACTTCTAAAAATATCAAAAGCCGTGTACATTAAAGAGACAGAACTGACCTGCTGGGCCATTTCAAAAGGCACGTCAGTGTTTCCTGCAGCTGTATAACTCCTTTGACAGGGTTGCAAACAGCAAGCTTCTTATCACCTACAATTCTGCAGTCAGGGATGAGGACCCAAGACCCAGATGTCCTTCTGCATCACTTCAGTGATAGAGGCAGACAAGGACCCAATGGATGGGATACTTTTCATAGGTCAGAGCATCCTGCCCTACCTTTCCTTCCGGACTATGGAGAAGCCATGAAATGAGTGAGCAACAAAAACTGTCTTTCTAGCATACCACAGTGCTTGTGGGTGTCCTAAAGTTTCATCTCCTCCTGATGGAAGGGCGACTGGAGAGTAGCAAAGGCAAGTGGACTTTGATGTGGATGATATTGTAAGGAGTATCGGGCAGCCAGAATTAAGCAATTAAATTTTGGGCCTTAAGGGAAAGAAGTAGTCATGGAAACTCCCCGTTTCATTGCAGAAAGTGAACCATGGCCAATATACTGAAAGAGAGTCACAAGTCTATTTGTTTGCAAAGTACTAGGAGCCAGTGTCACTTCACATTACAATAAATCTAATTGTCTGTGTTGCTGATGGCCAATCATAACATATGTGATTGCAGCACTCAGCACTGTCCCATAACCTCTCAAAATACCTTTTTTTTTCTTTCCTACTTGCCTGTAAGAACATAGTTAGTCTCATCCCTTGGCACATGTACATGTACAGACCAATTATTATGGCTGCACTGTCTGCACAAGCTGAGATGACAAAATGTACTCTCCTAACTTGGGGGGCTTGCACCTTGTTGGGACAAGGCTGATGAAACAGCAGAAGTGAGTAACTGCCTTTGCACAGGCCTCTCTCCTCTTCCTTGTTTATATCCATTAGCTCAGTGAAGGACAAGACATTTCAATGGGGCTGGGAAAAATAAGGCTTCCAGTTGCTCTCTGTCTTTGTCAGTGTTGAGGAAAGACACAAACCATTTGCTCTTTCATAAATATATGGGCACAAGACCTTTAGCTGAACACTATTTGTCCCGACTCTTTGCGTGGACATAAGTGCTTTGCTTTAACTGAGAAGGAATCAACTAGAGGGTCAGAAGACAGTTCATTCTTTTGTTTACTTTACTTCATCCTAACTGCAAATTTATACTTGGCCAGCTTCTTGCTATCTGAACAGTCCTAGTCTAGTGTCATCAGCCTTTGACCTCCAGTGGAATGACTAGCAAAGATAGTCACAGACTAGGTAGTTGTGAGGCAGAGATTTTATCCCTGCCAGTTGGGCTAACAAGCTTGCTTTAATGTCAGCACTTGAATGAGACATGTCTGGTAACCTCTTTTGGTAAGAGACTGGCCAAGAGAGATCAATAAAGAATGCTTATTTACACATCTTACGAATCAGTGATAGGAGTGGATCAGTTTTACATATTGTGTCTAACTGGATGCAAGCTCCTTGAAGAAAAGAAAGCAGCACACAATGAAAATGCAGAAGAGAAAGCTAATACTTTTAAGGGTATTAAGGCAAACCAGCTAACGCATTTTTCTTTTTTTTTTTCCATAAGAAATATCTTTGTTGTCACTCCAGGGGTACTAATGGAATCCCAGAGGAATGAATTTCAACCCTGCAGTCTCAAGAGTTGGGCTTCCAGCTGGCTATGTACAGAGGTACTTGGTCTAAGCGTTGTTCTTACTTGAACAAAATCCCCTTGGAGTGATTCCCATCTAGTCCATAGGGAGAACCCAACATGCAAGTGCATTCCCACAAATGACCCAGCGTTAATTGTCAAAGGGTAAGACTCAGCAGCATTCAGAAGCTCTGTCCCACACACATTTCCCTTCTGCTGCCCATCCCTTGCCAAAACCCAGTCACAAGTGCTTTGGCATGACTCTGTTACCTGTGTTTTGTTACAATTTGCTGTTCTGTTCTGAGGGAAATTGGTAAGCAGCATGAGTTTACATGGAAAAAATGTTTTTTCCTTTTTTTCCTTTAGTTGCCTTTCTCTCCCCTTTGTTTTGCTCTGTACAATTATTACTGTATTGTTTGATTACATTGCCCTTTTTATCCCTCAGTGCAGACCAAGCATGCTGAAAATGAAAGGCAGCATGTAACCTTCTGAAGTCACTAATTGTAGTACTGCAGGTGAGTTGAATAACAGACTATTGTAAATTTTGGTCTGAAGTTCTTTGCTGTATAAATTGGACAACAGCAGGAGAGAGAACAAAAGCTATTTCCTACCTGATGTTCTTGGAAACCTGTTCCCAGTTCTTTGTGGAGGACTGCTGCTATACTCAAATATATTAAACTAGGGACACATGAATGACATTGATACTCTGCAGTGGAAATAGCTGAGCCTTTTGTATTTATCACCACTGCATGAG